>NC_092338.1:291770800-292082400 GCF_046630445.1 Rutidosis leptorrhynchoides
GACGGTTGTCGGAGAAATAAGAAAACACAAGAGTGGAAGGTTTGAGATGGCGGTTTATGGTGATCATGAGTGTTGCTCCGGTGGTTGTGGTTTCATGAAGATGGTGGGTTTTGAAGTTACACGAAAGTGATGGCGGGTTTAGGTGATAGACAATGGTTCTTAGTTGAAGTGGGTTTAAGGTGATGGTGATCTTGTGGTGGTGGTTCTCGTGGTTAAAGTGAACGATGATGATTATGATGGGTGGTGATCGGTTTCAATAATAGAGAGAGAGAGAGAAAGAAACGATAGTGGATTATGGTGTTCTACGGTGGTGGCGAGTGGTTTGATTTATGGGTCTTCATCTAACAAAACCTTGATGATTTGTTTAATGAAAACCAAAGGTGATGGGTTGCGAAATTGATGGCGATCGTGGGTGTTCAAACTTGGTGTTGTTCGGTTGTGGTAGTTTATAGTGGTGATGGTTGAAGATTTCCGGGGGTTGAAGATCAAGCGAAGGTTGGGGTGAAGAAGGAAGTTCAAGTGTATGTGTTGGTTGATCATAAGCATGTATGTGTATATATATTCTACAAAATTGATATTATTAATATCATAATAATAATTATAATATATTTTAATAATAATCATTGAATTGAATGAACTCAACACAGTAACTCAAGTGATATTTTCAATATATGACTATTAACTACCGACACTTTGACACGGATATTATTTGGTGCTCCGTTGATAATTAGTGGCGTAATAAAGTTCTCAAAAAAATTCTAAAATTTTAAATTAAGTATCTTTATTTATTTAGGTTATAAAATTTGGTCAATAACTATTAAATAAATATTACATTAATTATTCACTCCCAACCCCAAGTAAAATATAAAAATTTCAAGATTCAACAAATAGTTCCTACATGCATTTTTAATAAGCCTATAATTTGTAAAACTCATTTTCGGCTAACCGTTTATTTTAAAATCACATAAGTTCGTTTTTTTAACTCGTTAATTATCAACCAAATCACAATTGAGCGTTGCCGTCGTTTACTAAATAACTTCGAAATCCTATGTATATATTCTATATACTTTATTTATAGATACTTTGTAAATAAAATTTATTATTTTACAAAATTAATTATAACAATTACAATAAATAATATTTCATATTATTATACACACACACACACACACACACATATATATATATATATATATATATATATATATATATATATATATATATATACATTTAAATATATGCATATCTATTTACAAGCAATTGTATTGTGAGTCGTCAGAAATAATCAAATGTCAAATGGATTCATAAGAATAGTTCAAAGATTTTGAGTCTCAACATTACAGACTTTTCTTATTGTGTCAAAAATATTAAATCGTATCAAGAGTTTGGTTTAAAATTAGTCGAAATTTTCTGGGTCGTGACATAACCCAATGTTTATAATATCAAAAGAGATTTTAAATTATTATATTATCATGATATTATGATGTACGAATATCTCTTAATATGATATATATACACATTAAATGTCGTTACAACGATAATCGTTACATATATGTCTCGTTTCAAAATCATTAAGTTAGTAGTCTTGTTTTTACATATGTAGTTCATTGTTAATATACTTAATGATATGTTTACTTATCATAATATCATGTTAACTATATATATAACCATATATATATATGTCATCATATAGTTTTTACAAGTTTTAACGTTCGTGAATCACCGGTCAACTTGGGTGGTCAATTGTCTATATGAAACCTATTTCAATTAATCAAGTCTTAACAAGTTTGATTGCTTAACATGTTGGAAACACTTAATCATGTAAATAACAATTTCATTTAATATATATAAACATGTAAAAGTTCGGGTCACTACACATTACATTACTGGAACAAACAAACTATAGCTCACCAACATTCGTGTTGACTTTTAAGCGTGTATTTCTCAGGTGCTTTGACGATGTTGCTTTCGCTGTTAGACTTGCTATCTTGGTGTTATAGACTTGCTGTTATGGACCTGCTGTGTTAGATTTCCGCTGCATTACTTAGAGATGTCTCAATCATGAAACTTTTATCTTGCATTCACAACTTATGTTATTTGAATAATGGCTTTGTAATGACCTCTGTGTCACGTTATCTTTTGTAAACGCTATCTTTTTATGAATGCAAAACTGGTTTTCAAACAGCATATAGTGTTTGGCCGTGTAAGGATCTTGTTGTTGACAAATCGTACACGATGGTTTTGTACGGGGCGTCACATTTGGTATCAGAGCAAGTTTGTAGGGAATTAGGTTGCATTAGTGAGTCTAGACCAGACCGAGTAGGATTCACTAATAGGACTAATCTACAACTTGCTCGTTTACTTTTTACTGCTTACTAGTGCTGCATGTAACGGCTTACTTATATTGCCGTATGATCTTGCTGCATGATACTGCTTACCTTTACTGCTATGTGAACTTGCTGTATGCTATTGCTTATCCTCGTTACTGCATGCTACCGTCTGCTTTTGATTGCATGTTACTTTGCTTAGTACTGTTGCTATTGCTATGCTATGTACTGCGGTAGACGATCTAGGTTGCTGTAGTGCCTGATTACGTGCTTGCTATATGTCTTACTGACATGGAAAAAGTTATTTTTCCTTGTTCAGATGACAGACCTGCTGCCCATGACCTTTGACTTTGAGAGTGACTGTTGCCTCGCCTACTATTGCTAGAGACTCACCGCTACCCTTCGACGACTCTGGCGATTCACCTTCTAGTGGACTCGTGCTTGACTTAATGGACATCTCAGACTGAGACGAGGATCCCGAGATGATTCTAGCACCACCCAGCCCTAGACTCCCGGAGCCACATCACCATTCCGGCAATGCTGTAATTCCTGGGGAAATGGAGACGGTCCTTTCCTTAACGAGCATGGACATTGGGCTAGACACATCACTGATGGACGTGTTGTACCGATTCCACCAAGCAGATATCGACTTATGACCACTGGCCAGGCACATCCACCCTCAGATGATTCAGACGATTCATCATCCGACGACTCCAGCGAGGAGGATCCCGAGGAGGATTCTGAGGAGGACCCTGAGGAGGAGCCCGTGCAGCCGCCCTCTACCCCGCCGAAGAAGCGGTATCGTTTCGATGGTATTGTTATCCCAGGGATTAATGGAGGAAGACCGTTCATGGATGCACATGGACAGTTGGTTAGGGTCACAGCCAGTCAGAGGGTCGTACCGTATCCCGCCGATCCATTCGTACATAAGACCACCCGCACTGTGCCGTCTACATCAGCACCACCTGCACCAACTTCCCCACCAACATCCCCCGTCGTCGAGGAACTGACGAGGGAAGTGCATGCCCTCCGTGCTCGGGTGACTGAGCTCGAGGATCAGATGTCCCACCTGATGGACATCATTTACCCACCTTCACCATAGGGCTATTGTATTAGATTTCGTTATGTAATCTCATTGGTAGTTTCATGTTTTACTCATGTATTGTATGAACCTTATGAAGATGTATGCAAATTTCTTATTAATGAATGGAACTTAATGTTGTTTAATTATTATACGGTGTTCTATTTAAGTTATTACCTGATGGTTTTCGTGCTATCTGCAACTAGCTTTCCATGCTTAGTTAACGTGTACTGTGATGTTTCCCAATTGATTACCTTATGATATAGCATTATGAATTATTGAATGCGGAATTTTGACTTAACTCGAAACTTTTGTTTGGAAGATCCATGGAAAATGGAAGAGGTCCGCAAGAAATCCCCACCGCAGCTCAGCTCGAGGATGATAGCTGCTCGAGTAGCCGCGGCTATGGCGAATGCCAACCCTGCTCCAGCTCCACCGGCCAACCCAACTGTTCAGATTGGGTGTACATTCAAGGAGTTCCAGAGCTGCAAGCCCCATAATTTCAGTGGAACAGAAGGGCCAGTTGGGCTGACGAGATGGTTTGAGAAGTTGGAATCTGTGTTCCGTGTGAGTAACTGCTCCGAAGGGAATAAGACTAAGTTCGCATCCTGCACTTTGTCAGATGGCACTTTGACTCGGTGGAATACGCTCGCCCAGGCGCGAGGAATTGGCGAAGCTTACACTACACCATGGGAGGAGTTTAAGAGGGCAATGATCGAGGAGTTGCCCCCGAACCAAAATTTAGAAGATGGAAGCAGAGTTTTGGGAACTGAAAGTTATAGGGACTGATCTCGATGGCTATAACCGAAGGTACTTGGAGTTAGCTTTGATGTGCCCTACGATGGTTACTCCTGAATTTAAGCGAATGGAATGGTATTTGTGGGGACTTCCCAAGACCATTCAGGGAAATGTTACCTCTTCGAAACCGGCAGATGTCCCGGAAGCTATGCGCATGGCGCACACCCTGATGAATCAAATTACCTAACAAGAGCCAGAGAAGGTAAAATCAGAATTGGGAACTAGTAATGGGAAACGTAAGTGGGACGGAAACAAGGGAAAGGTCTTTGATCAAAACCCAGCTAAGAGGTATGAGAATTTCAAGGGAAACAATGACTGGAAGATTCCTAACCTGAACCCTAGCTCGAACCCTAACTACAAAGGTAGCCTTCTGCAGTGCAAGAGATGCTATAAGCATCATACTGGGTACTGCAACGTGGTTTGTGAAAAGTGCAAGAGGACTGGACACATCGGCAAGGATTGTAAGATCACCACCCCAGCTGTGAGGACAACCCCGAATGGGCCAAGGAAGTGTTTTGAGTGCGGCCAGCAGGGCCACTTCAAAAATGAATGTCTGAACAAGAAGAAGGATGGCGGGCCAGCACGTGGAAGAGTTTTCAACATGAACGCCCGAGATGCCCGTGAGGATCTCCTGACTTGGTCACAGGTACATTCACTATCAACAATCTATTAGCTTCTGTCTTGTTTGATACTGGTGCCGATAGGAGTTATGTAGATAGACACTTTTGCTCTAAGATAGATTGGTCGTTAGTAACTTTGGAGGAGAGTATGCATGTTGAGGTTGTGACGACCCGAAGATTTTTGACCAAATTTAAACTTAATCTTTATATGATTTCGAAACGATAAGCAAAGTCCGTTATGTTGCATCTCAAAATTTTAGAACTATTTTAGTACATTCAATTGACCTTCGACTATTCCGACGATTCACAAACAATTAATTGTAAATAGTTATGTGTGTGTGTGTGTGTGTGTATATATATATATATATATATATATATATATATATATATATATATATATATATATATATAATAATTGAAAATATAAATTGAAATATTATACGAAGTAATTGTTAGACTTATAATGTAAAATAAAATAATATATATGATTATTATTTAAAACATATTTATATATGTAAATGAAATATATTGTATATATATATATATATATATATATATATATATATATATATATATATATATATATATATATAGTTTCGAATTTATTTTGTAAGCGACAATAACGCTCAGTTGTCATTCGATCGATATTAAGTAAGTTAAAATCAAACTTATATTATTTTAAAATAATCTGTGATTCGAAAATGAGTTATATAAATTTTAGGCTTACTAAAAATGTATTTAGGATCTAGTTATTAAATTTTAACACTTTTTATGATTTACTCGGAATTGAGCGGGACAGTTGATGTAATTTTTATTTAATAAATTAATAATAAAATTTTATACCATAATGACTAAAATAAATAAATATAATTAATTTAAAAATATGGGATTTTTTTGAAGACTTTTTATCTGCCACTGATGATCAACGGAACACGAATTTCAGCCCGTGAATGAAATAGTAGACGACGGCTAACAAATTTAGACGTTTATATTTCTTTGATTATTATTATATTATTTATTATTATTATTATTAATTATTATTAATATTAAATTACTACTTTTTGTATGATTGAATTATATCCGTGATATTGGTAACATCATTCTTCTTTCTATTATCAATCAACACCAAATGTTAGAGATTCCAATTATTATATTGTGTCACTGTTTTACTTTTGCCTTTTCTTAAATATCTCATTCTATCTATATATCGATACATATAGTTAAGAGATAGATGCATTCATCTTAACCATCCCCACTCACCTTTCTATATATATATAATTTTTTTTGTCCATTCTCATTTACCAATCCAAGCACCCAAAACACTTTCTAATACTATTGTTATTACAATAAAAATTTATATTCCAACCAAGAACACCATCAAACACCCATCACATAAAATCACCATAACCTTCAACTTTCGGCAGCTAGTATACTGTTTCTGTTTTCGATCAATCAACACAACCATCTCTTAAATATCATTCTTACCATCGGTTTAAACCCAACCATCATAACAACCATCACAGACTATCACCCTTTTGTTTGCTATTTTGGTTCGGGTTATCACAACAACCAGACCATTATCATCATACATGCTAACCCATAACATCATCACTACCATTCAACCGAAACTCACCGATCATCACTTACGACTTCCTTTTGATGTGGACTCATTGTTTCACATGCGATAATGATAGTATACTATAGATTATGATGAAGATGATACAATGTTATTATTACAGTGATAATAATGATAATTACACAACTCGCGTAAGTCTAAATTTCTAAACCCATTTTGTTTTAACATTGTGTATTTATTCCTTTATCGCTACAACTAACCGCCACCATAACACCCTTCAACACCACAGACGTAAACCACTAACCACCATTTAAACCCCATTACTGCTATTGTTTTCTATTTCTTGTTCACTTCGTGACCACCACCCAACCACCGTGACCTTACAATCCAATCCACCGCCAATGAACCCACCCACTCGTCACCCTTAAATCCATCCCATTTCTGTTCGAACAACTATGGCTGTTACTTCTATTTCGTTGTTAAATCGACGGATGAAGATGATGAATAATGTTGTTGTTATGTTGAAGAACACGGTAATGATGTTGTACGTTTGTGTTGCTACAGCTATGTTTCCATTTTTTATGTTTTCCTCTTCTGGTAAAAGAACAATGAAAAGATGGATGATGAATAGCCTAAACAGTAATCCTTTGGGGTTTATTTTCAACCAACAACCACAAGGAAATAATTAAGGGTAGGATGTACTCATAATTTAAAATTCTGTCCACTTGATTATAGAATATTAATTAGTATTCTATCAAGATACATATGGAATTAATTAGCTCAATGGCCGACCAAAATGAGCTTTAGGAAGTGGCGGATAATAAACTTTTTTTTTTGGTATGATGATACAAATACAGTTACATGCCTTTTTGGTTTGTTGTTTCTATTCTCGATCGATTTACGGTACCAACCACAATCCATCATTCAACTTAAAGTTAAAACCTGTTATTGAGCCGTGATACTAGCTGTTGAGCCGTAATCCATTTTATAGATATTGGGCCGATATACAACTCATCTCTTTTCCTGTTGGGCCGAGAGCTCTTTTCCTGATGGGCCGAGATTTCTTTTTCTATTGGGCCGAAGTCTTATTGTTGGGCCGAGAGGTATGGTGAGGTTGATAGAGATCCTATAAGGACAAGTAAATGATTATGAAAATGATAATAATATTATTGGATAATAATTTTGACGTTGATGATAGGAGACGGTGACCGAGAGTGAATATGAATATAAATATAAATATGAGTATGAGAATGTATACGAATATGAATATGATAATGATACATAATCGATGATTAATGATGAAGATTATGATGATGAAGAGATCATGATGATAAATTTTAAGATTATTATGAAAATACAAGACTTAATGAATAAAGATGATGTTAAAACAAAGAAAATAATAAACGGTTTCGTTATATGTTAATTGATTTAATGAGTGGGTTAGTTCAAGAAGTGACATGGCAGCTCATTAGTTTGGTGGTGTGTTTGATAAGCGAGAGGTCACGGGTTCAAACCCGAGCTTGGGCATTTTTAGGATTACTCCATTGAGGTAGTTATTTATTTATTCACTTGTCATTATTATTCATATCATTATTATCATTTTAGTTATTAAAATAAATGTTAGTATTATTACTATTAGTAAAACCATTATTTTTCATAGTTATTATTAGTAGTAGTATTATTATCATTATCATTATGATTATTGTTATTATTATTATTAATTATTATTATTATTATTATTAATATTATTATGATTACTAATTTTATATTAACAATATTATTATAACAAATAAATATTTCTATATAAGAGTATATATATTACAACTACCATGATATTACATATAATTTTATATATTAAGATTATTTACATAAATATTTACATATAACAAATTATTGATTTTAAATATAATATTAAACTATATAAATATTAATTATTTTAAATACATATAAATTAAATATATAAGATATATAAATATAATATATGAATTTATTTGATAACAAATATATGTTTTAATATATATATAAATGATATAGGTTCGTGAATCCGAGACCAACCCTACATTGTTCGGTTCTGTCGTATGTATATTTTTACTACAAAATATCGTATGGTGAGTTTCATTTGCCTTTTTACCCTTTATATTTTTGGGCTGAGAATACATGCGCAATTTTTATAAATGTTTTACGAAATAGACACAAGTAATTGAAACTACATTATATGGTTGAATGATCGAAGCCGAATATGCCCCTTTTGCTTGGTAACCTAAGAATTAGTAAACCGATCTACTAATTGACGCGAATCCTAAAGATAGATCTATTGGGCTTAACGAACCCCATCCAAAGTACTGGATGCTTTAGTACTTCGATGTTGTTTATATCATGTCCGAAGGATTTCCCAGAATGATAGGGGATATTCTTATATGCATCTTGTTAATGTCGGTTACCAGGTGTTCAATCCATATGAATGATTTTTGTCTCTATGCATGGGACGTATATTTATGAGAACTGGAAATGAAATTCTTATGGTCTATTAAAATGATGTAAATGAATGTTTATGATAAACTAATGAACTCACCAACCTTTTGGTTGACACTTTAAAGCATGTTTATTCTCAGGTATGAAAGAAATATTCCGCTGTGCATTTGCTCATTTTAGAGATATTACTTGGAGTCATTCATGACATATTTCGAAAGGCGTTGCATTCGAGTCGTTGAGTTCATCAAGATTATTATTAAGTCAATTATAGTTGGATATATTATGAATTGGTATGCATGTCGTCAACATTCGATGTAACGAAAGTTTGTCTTTTAAAAATGAATGCAATGTTTGTAAAATGTATCATATAGAGGTCAAGTACCTCGCGATGTAACCAAATGTTATTGTATTCGTTCTTATGGATTAGGACGGGTCTTTACATGTGGTATCAGAGCGGTGGTCTTAGCGAACCAGGTCTTACATTAGCGTGTCTAACTGATAGTTGTTTAGATGCATTAGTGGGTCTGGACTTCGACCGTGTCTGCATGTCAAAAGTTTTGCTTATCATTTCATGTCGAAAATTACTTGCTTATCATCCTTTAAATTCTAGACACATCTTATTGCCTCTATTGCATAGATAGTGTATAGATAAATTCATATCTTAGCGTATCTGTTATTGTTACCTTTGCCTGACAATTTCGGTAGATTCCTCTGTAACTTATGGGATTTTAGTATTATATATGCATATGTAAATTATGTATTGCAGGGTACTAATCTACATCCTATAATCTATTTCTTATCGAAAATCCTTCATCTGATCGTACGAGATGAATTCCTCAACCAGTTCGAGTTCCTTAGATTTCGATAGCTATTCCGGTAGTTATTCCGACAGCTATTCCGACCTGGATATTCACCTAAGCTCCGAAAGCGGTGTCACCAGAATGAATCAATCAATCAGCCATCCCCAATTCATCTGATGGGTTCGTAGTCGACTTAATCAATGGAGTTGAGAAGAAGGCGATCCTTTCCACCAACTGAATTCACCTCTTAGCGATGAACCTGAAGCACTTACCGGCGAACCTATTCGAAACACCATTTTCAGCCTCATTTCCAGAATAGCTCAACGCGATTATATTCTATCCACAATTCTAAACCTTATTCATCCGCTCGTTCTGACCGACAATCATCCCAGAATAATAGAAGAAGTTAACGAACTTCGCGCTCGAGTAATCAATTTGGAGAATATGGTGCAAAATTTACCAGTTTCAGCAACATCACTGGCACCAACAGTACCACCAGTAACAGCACCAGTACAATCAACAATCCATGCCTCAACATCTCATTCTGTACCTCGAGTATAATCATCGTTCTACGTATCATTCTACATCAATTATCTTCGTTCTTCATGGAGATTATGTAATCTCTAATATTTTAGAGATTATGTATTCTAGTTCTAACGGTAATTCAAATGAGACTAATATTATATTAACTCATTAAAACCATGATTACATCTGAGGAAAATATATATGTAAGTATATTTTCATAAAGATTGTAATTAAAAATTCTTTTGTACAAACTGTTAATGGTGAAAATATTTTAACGGGTAGGTAATACCCTAGAAATATTTAGATTTCACATTAATAAGTTACACTGTACATTCTTCGAATCTGATTCAATAGTCATTTACTATCCTACTTACAACCACAGAAGTACGAATCCGTTCATCACATAATAACCATTTTCATTAAATTTCATGTTTGGATTTTGACCTATCAGAATCCAACAAGTGGCATAATGAAGTAAACATTGGACAAAATAAAAATTTGTTAGAAACAAACGAATTAACTATGAGAAATTCTATTAAGAATCCACGCTAACAAAAATCCTAGCTAACTGTTCCTAGCTAACTGTTAATTCCGTATTACATTTATTTATCGCAATTTAATTATCGCAATTTTAATTCCCGCAATTTTATTTATCGTCATTTAATTTCTGTAATTATTTTACGCACTTTAAATATTGGGACACGTATACAAGGTTTTGACATATCATATCGACACATATATATATATATTATTTGGAATAACCATAGACACTCTATATGCAGTAGTGCGAGAGTTAGCTATACAGGGTTGAGGTTGATTCTATAATAATATATATACTTTGAGTTGTGATCGAGTCTGAGACATGTACACGGGTCACGATACGTATTAATTAATTCGAATATTATATATTAAACTATATATGAATTATTGGACTGTTAACTGTGGACTATCGACTGTGGACTAATAACATTGAACAATTAAAATGAATTAAAATATTGATTATAACATATGAAACTAAACATTCCTTCAAGTTTGCCACTTGATTTCATCTTAAACCTCATTTATATCTTGACGATTATAATCTGCGTTCAAACCTTTCATGATTCTTGAAGACACCTCAATCGAGAGAATGAACCAACCGTACTTCATCTACGGAAGAAAAGATTGATGCATATAGTTATGCACCTGAAAACACTCGGAACCTGAGTAAACATTTAACACGTATCTGCGCTAACTCCTTTAACATTGTTATTACCGAAAATAACCTCATAATCCCTCTCTAAAGTAGCCAATTTAGTCACAGCTCCAGCAAGTCAACTTCGACTTTCATTCGGATTAGCCTTATTATAACCTTGATATATATGCGTGCTCTTTTGTTGTTACCGGGGAACCTTTTATATCCCACCATATTATCTGCAGACGTACCAGCAACCTCGACGCTCCTTGGCTTAAATCTCTTCGACAAATCATATTGAAGTCTTATCATATACTCATCCGCATCCTGTAACAATAATTGCCATACCAATTACAGGAAATCAGCAATCAGTATTTTGAATCTCGTAGCATTTCTACATCAACAGTTATATGTATACATATAACCTTTATCTCTTAGAATTATGAACTTTCATTCTGAAATTCTGAAAAGCACTCTAGCTTACGAATCAGATCTCTGAGTTCTGGAAAATGAATCGAGCAAACCATGAAGGAGACCAAGGACAAATACAAGGACCAAAACCGTACTTAGCAAATTCAAATGATTCTATATCTGATGAACTCTTCAGCGAATATCTTGCTCCTTATTTATTCTAAATCCCTGCGAAAGGATTTTCTTCATCAACCTTCGATCTTAGAAATTCCAAAATATCGTCATAAATATCTTCAATATTTCTGAAGATATTTTCATAACTATTCTTATCTGAAATCAATTATCTCCTCGCGTTAATTGTATTATATCATAAAGGAAACTGTTTTAGTTTCTAAATTCTGAAATCTTCGAGTTTAAAATATGAATGTTTTTGAAGTAGTGTTGGAAATTGATGCATGAGTTAGTATAATATAATGACACTTGATCAATGTAATTATATTACCGTAAGTCATGCTTGAAATGTCCCGTTCTTATTGATTAAAAACGTTCCATATTAATTGATTTCGTTGCGAGATTTTGACCTCTATATGAGACGTTTTTCAAAGACTGCATTCATTTTAAAACAAACCATAACATTTATTTCATCAATAAAGGTTTAAAAAGCTTTACGTAGATTATCAAATAATGATAATCTAAAATATCATGTTTACACACGACCATTACATAATGGTTTACAATATAAATATGTTACAACAAAATAAGTTTCTTGAATGCAGTTTTTTCACAATATCATACAAGCATGGACTCCAAATCTCGTCCTTATTTAAGTATGCGACAGCAGAAGCTCTTAATAATCACCTGAGAATAAACATTCTTAAAACGTCAACAAAAATGTTGGTGAGCTATAGGTTTAACCTATATATTATCAAATCATAATAATAGACCACAAGATTTCATATTTCAATATACATCCCATACATAGAGATAAAATTATTCATATGGTGAACACCTGGTAATCGGCATTAACAAGATGCTTATATAAGAATATCCCCATCATTCCGGGACACCCTTCGGATATGATATAAATTTCGAAGTACTAAAGCATCCGGTACTTTGGATGGGGTTTGTTAGGCCCAATAGATCTATCTTCAGGATTCACGTCAATTAGGGTGTCTGTTCCCTAATTCTTAGATTACCAGACTTAATAAAAAGGGGCATATTCGATTTCGATAATTCAACCATAGAATGTAGTTTCACGTACTTGTGTCTATTTTGTAAATCATTTATAAAACCTGCATGTATTCTCATCCCAAAAATATTAGATTTTAAAAGTGGGACTATAACTCACTTTCACAGATTTTTACTTCGTCGGGAACTAAGACTTGGCCACTGGTCGATTCACGAACCTATAACAAATATGTACATATATATCAAAGTATGTTCAAAATATATTTACAACACTTTTAATACATTTTGATGTTTTAAGTTTATTAAGTCAGCTGTCCTCGTTAGTAACCTACAACTAGTTGTCCACAGTTAGATGTACAAAAATATATCGATATATATTATCTAGAATCAATCCACGACCCAGTGTATACATATCTCAGTATTGATCACAACTCAAACTATATATATTTTGGAATCAACCTCAACCCTGTATAGCTAACTCCAACATTCACATATAGAGTGTCTATGGTTGTTCCGAAATATATATAGATGTGTCGACATGATAGGTCGAACCATTGTATACGTGTCTATGGTATCTCAAGATTACATAATATACAATACAAGTTGATTAATTTATGGTTGGAATAGATTTGTTACCAATTTTCACGTAGCTAAAATGAGAAAAATTATCCAATCTTGTTTTACCCATAACTTCTTCATTTTAAATCCGTTTTGAGTGAATCAAATTGCTATGATTTCATATTGAACTCTATTTTACGAATCTAAATAGAAAAATTATAGGTTTATAGTCGGAAATATAAGTTACAAGTCGTTTTTGTAAAGGTAGTCATTTCAGTCAAAAGAACGACGTCTAGATAACCATTTTAGAAAACATACTTACACTTTGAGTTTAACCATGATTTTTGGATATAGTTTCATGTTCATAAGAAAAATCATTTTCCCAGAAGAACAACTTTTAAATCAAAGTTTATCATAGTTTTTAATTAACTAACCCAAAACAGCCCGCGGTGTTACTACGACGGCGTAAATTCGGTTTTACAGTGTTTTTCGTGTTTCCAGGTTTTAAATCATTAAGTTAGCATATCATATAGATATAGAACATGTGTTTAGTTGATTTTAAAAGTCAAGTTAGAAGGATTAACTTTTGTTTGCGAACAAATTTAGAATTAACTAAACTATGTTCTAGTGATTACAAGTTTAAACCTTCGAATAAGATAGCTTTATATGTATGAATTGAATAATGTTATGAACATCATTACTACCTTAAGTTCCTTGGATAAACCTACTGGAAAAGAGAAAAATGGATCTAGCTTCAACGGATCCTTGGATGGTTCGAAGTTCTTGAAGCAGAATCATGACACGAAAACAAGTTCAAGTAAGATCATCACTTGAAATAAGATTGTTATAGTTATAGAAATTGAACCAAAGTTTGAATATGATTATTACCTTGTATTAGAATGATAACCTACTGTAAGAAACAAAGATTTCTTGAGGTTGGATGATCACCTTACAAGATTGGAAGTGAGCTAGCAAACTTGAAAGTATTCTTGATTTTATGTAACTAGAACTTGTAGAATTTATGAAGAACACTTAGAACTTGAAGATAGAACTTGAGAGAGATCAATTAGATGAAGAAAATTGAAGAATGAAAGTGTTTGTAGGTGTTTTTGGTCGTTGGTGTATGGATTAGATATAAAGGATATGTAATTTTGTTTTCATGTAAATAAGTCATGAATGATTACTTATATTTTTGTAATTTTATGAGATATTTCATGCTAGTTGCCAAATGATGGTTCCCACATGTGTTAGGTGAATCACATGGGCTGCTAAGAGCTGATCATTGGAGTGTATATACCAATAGTACATACATCTAAAAGCTGTGTATTGTATGAGTACGAATACGGGTGCATACGAGTAGAATTGTTGATGAAACTGAACGAGGATGTAATTGTAAGCATTTTTGTTAAGTAGAAGTATTTTGATAAGTGTATGGAAGTCTTTAAAAACTGTATAAATACATATTAAAACACTACATGTATATACATTTTAACTGAGTCGTTAAGTCATCGTTAGTCGTTACATGTAAGTGTTGTTTTGAAACCTTTAGGTTAACGATCTTGTTAAATGTTGTTAACCCAATGTTTATAATATCAAATGAGATTTTAAATTATTATATTATCATGATATTATCATGTATTAATATCTCTTAGTATGATATATATACATTAAATGTCTTTACAACGATAATCGTTACATATAAGTCTCGTTTAAAAATCATTAAGTTAGTAGTCTTGTTTTTACATATGTAGTTCATTGTTAATATACTTAATGATATGTTTACTTATCATAATATCATGTTAACTATATATATATATATATATATATATATCCATATATATGTCATCATATAGTTTTTACAAGTTTTAACATTCATGAATCACCGGTCAACTTGGGTGGTCAATTGTCTATATGAAACCTATTTCAATTAATCAAGTCTTAACAAGTTTGATGGCTTAACATGTTGGAAACATTTAATCATGTAAATATCAATCTCAATTAATATATATAACCATGGAAAAGTTCGGGTCACTACAGTACCTACCCGTTAAATAAATTTCGTCCCGAAATTTTAAGCTGTTGAAGGTGTTGATGAATCTTCTGGAAATAGATGCGGGTATTTCTTCTTCATCTGATCTTCACGCTCCCAGGTGAACTCGGGTCCTCTACGAGCATTCCATTGAACCTTAACAATTGGTATCTTGTTTTGCTTAAGTCTTTTAACCTCACGATCTATTATTTCGACGGGTTCTTCGATGAATTGAAGTTTTTCGTTGATTTGGATTTCATCTAACAGAATAGTGAGATCTTCTTTAGCAAAACATTTCTTAAAATTCGAGACGTGGAAAGTATTATGTACAGTCGCGAGTTGTTGAGGTAACTCAAGTCGGTAAGCTACTGGTCCGACACGATCAATAATCTTGAATGGTCCAATATACCTTGGATTTAATTTCCCTCGTTTACCAAATCGAACAACGCCTTTCCAAGGTGCAACTTTAAGCATGACCATCTCTCCAATTTCAAATTCTATATCTTTTCTTTTAATGTCAGCGTAGCTCTTTTGTCGACTTTGGGCGGTTTTCAACCGTTGTTGAATTTGGATGATCTTCTCGGTAGTTTCTTGTATTATCTCCGGACCCGTAATCTGTCTATCCCCCACTTCACTCCAACAAATTGGAGACCTGCACTTTCTACCATAAAGTGCTTCAAACGGCGCCATCTCAATGCTTGAATGGTAGCTGTTGTTGTAGGAAAATTCTGCTAACGGTAGATGTCGATCCCAACTGTTTTCGATATCAATAACACATGCTCGTAGCATGTCTTCAAGCGTTTGTATCGTCCTTTCACTCTGCCCATCAGTTTGTGGATGATAGGCAGTACTCATGTCTAGACGAGTTCCTAATGCTTGCTGTAATGTCTGCCAGAATCTTGAAATAAATCTTCCATCCCTATCAGAGATAATAGAGATCGGTATTCCATGTCTGGAGACGACTTCCTTCAAATACAGTCGTGCTAACTTCTCCATCTTGTCATCTTCTCTTATTGGCAGGAAGTGTGCTGATTTGGTGAGACGATCAACTATTACCCAAATAGTATCAAAACCACTTGCAGTCCTTGGCAATTTAGTGATGAAATCCATGGTAATGTTTTCCCATTTCCATTCCGGGATTTCGGGTTGTTGAAGTAGACCTGATGGTTTTTGATGCTCAGCTTTGACCTTAGAACACGTCAAACATTCTCCTACGTATTTAGCAACATCGGCTTTCATACCCGGCCACCAAAAATGTTTCTTGAGATCCTTGTACATCTTCCCTGTTTCAGGATGTATTGAGTATCTGGTTTTATGAGCTTCTCTAAGTACCATTTCTCTCATATCTCCAAATTTTGGTACCCAAATCCTTTCAGCCCTATACCGGGTTCCGTCTTCCCGAATATTAAGATGCTTCTCCGATCCTTTGGGTATTTCATCCTTTAAATTTCCCTCTTTTAAAACTCCTTGTTGCGCCTCCTTTATTTGAGTAGTAAGGTTATTATGAATCATTATATTCATAGATTTTACTCTAATGGGTTCTCTGTCCTTCCTGCTCAAGGCATCGGCTACCACATTTGCGTTCCCCGGGTGGTAACGAATCTCAAAGTCGTAATCATTCAACAAATCAATCCACCTACGCTGCCTCATATTCAGTTGTTTCTGATTAAATATGTGTTGACGACTTTTGTGGTCGGTATATATAATACTTTTGACCCCATATAAGTAGTGCCTCCAAGTCTTTAATGCAAAAATAATCGCGCCTAATTCCAAATCATGCGTCGTATAATTTTGTTCGTGAATCTTCAATTGTCTAGACGCATAAGCAATCACCTTCATTCATTGCATTAATACACAACCGAGACCTTGCTTTGATGCATCACAATAAATCACAAAATCACCATTCCCTTCAGGCAATGACAATATAGGTGCCGTAGTTAGCTTTTTCTTCAATAACTGAAACGCTTTCTCTTGTTCATCATTCCATTCAAATTTCTTCCCTTTATACATTAATGCAGTCAAGTCTTGGATGAACCTTCTGTAGTAACCAGCTAGTCCTAAAAACTGGCATATGTATTTCGGAGTTTTCGGGGTTTCCCACTTTTCAACAGTTTCTATCTTTGCCGGATCCACCTTAATACCTTCTTTGTTCACTATGTGACCAAGGAATTGAACTTCTTCCAATCAAAATGCACACTTTGAAAACTTAGCGTACAATTCTTCCTTCCTCAATACTTCTAACACCTTTCTCAAATATTCACCGTGTTCTTGGTCATTCTTTGAGTAAATAAGTATGTCATCAATGAAAACAATGACAAACTTGTCAAGGTATGGTCCACACACTCGGTTCATATGGTCCATGAACACAGCTGGTGCATTAGTTAAACCAAACGGCATGACCATAAACTCGTAATGACCGTAACGTGTTCTGAAAGCAGTCTTTGGAATATCATCTTCTTTCACCCCCATTTGATGATACCCGGAACGTAAGTCAATCTTTGAATAAATAGACGAGCCTTGTAGTTAATCAAATAAGTCGTCGATTCTCGGTAGTGGGTAGCGGTTCTTGATGGTAAGTTTTTTCAACTCTCGGTAGTCGATACACAACCTGAATGTACCATCTTTCTTCTTGACAAACAAAACAGGAGCTCCCCACGGTGATGTGCTTGGTCGAATGAAACCACGCTCTAAAAGTTCTTGTAATTGGCTTTGCAGTTCTTTCATCTCGCTGGGTGCGAGTCTGTAAGGAGCACGAGCTGTTGGTGCAGCTCCTGGTACAAGATCTATTTGAAATTCTACGGATCGATGTGGGGGTAATCCCGGTAATTCTATCGGAAATACATCGGGAAATTCTTTTGCAACGGGAACATCATTGATGCTCTTTTCTTCAGTTTGTACTTTCTCGACGTGTGCTAGAACAGCATAGCAACCGTTTCTTATTAGTTTTTGTGCCTTCAAATTACTAATAAGATGTAGCTTTGTGTTGCCCTTTTCTCCGTACACCATTAAGGGTTTTCCTTTTTCTCGTATAATGCGAATTGCATTTTTGTAACAAACGATCTCTGCTTTCACTTCTTTCAACCAGTCCATACCGATTATCACATCAAAACTCCCTAACTCTACTGGTATCAAATCAATCTTAAATGTTTAGCTAACCAGTTTAATTTCTCGATTCCGACATATATTATCTGCTGAAATTAATTTACCATTTGCTAATTCGAGTAAAAATTTACTATCCAAAGGCGTCAATGGACAACTTAATTTAGCACAAAAATCTCTACTCATATAGCTTCTATCTGCACCCGAATCAAATAAAACGTAAGCAGATTTATTGTCAATAAGAAACGTACCCGTAACAAGCTCCGGGTCTTCCTGTGCCTCTGCCGCATTAATATTGAAAACTCTTTCACGGCCTTGTCCATTCGTGTTCTCCTGGTTCGGGCAATTTCTAATAATGTGGCCCGGTTTTCCACATTTATAACAAACTACATTGGCATACCTTGCTCCGACACTACTTGCTCCGCCATTACTTGTTCCGACACCATTTGTTCCTTTCGTTCTATTAACCCCTGGTCCGTAGACCTCACACTTCGCCGCGCTATGACCATTTCTTTTACACTTGTTGCAAAATTTGGTGCAGAACCCCGAGTGATACTTTTCACACCTTTGGCATAGCTGCTTCTGATTGTTGTTGTTGTTGTTGCGGTTATTATTGTTGTTGGGATGATTGTTGTAGTTGCTGTTGTTGTTGTTGTTGTTGTTGTTGTTGTTGGGCCGTTTGTTGTAGTTGCGATTGATGTTGCGATTGTTGGGATAATTGTTGCGATTATTGTTGTAATTGCTGTTGTTTTTGTATTGGTGATTCTTATCACCGTTTTCCTCCCATTTTTTTTTTTTGACTTGCTTCACATTGGTCTCTTCAGCAGTCTGTTCTTTAATTCTTTCTTCAATCTGGTTCACTAGTTTGTGAGCCATTCTACATGCCTGTTGTATGGAGGCGGGCTCGTGTGAACTTATATTTTCTTGGATTCTTTCCGGTAATCCTTTCACAAATGCGTCGATCTTCTCTTCCTCATCTTCGAATGCTCCCGGACACAATAGGCACAATTCTGTGAATCGTCTTTCGTACGTGGTAATATCAAATCCTTGGGTTCGTAACCCTCTAAGTTCTGTCTTGAGCTTATTGACCTCGGTTCTGGGACGGTACTTCTCGTTCATCAAGTGCTTGAATGCTGACCACGGTAGTGCGTACGCATCATCTTGTCCCACTTGCTCTAGATAGGTATTCCACCATGTTAACGCAGAACCTGTGAAGGTATGCGTAGCGTACTTCACTTTGTCCTATTCAGTACACTTACTTATGGCAAACACCGATTCGACCTTCTCGGTCCACCGTTTCAATCCGATCGGTCCTTCGGTTCCATCAAATTCCAAAGGTTTGCAGGCAGTGAATTCTTTGTAGGTGCATCCTACACGATTTCCTGTACTGCTAGATCTAAGGTTATTGTTGGTATGTAGCGCAGCCTGTACTGCGGCTATGTTTGAAGCTAGAAAAGTACGGAATTCCTCTTCATTCGTATTCACGGTGTGTCGAGTAGTCGGTGCCATTTCCTTCAAAATAGTCAAATGGAACAAGTTAATCATACAGAATATTAAGAGTAGTTAATAGTATTTCGTAGCATAATATGAACTCATTTATAAAAGGTTTTTCTTCATATTAGCGTTTTATAAGTTTAAATTCGGGTAGTACCTACCCGTTAAGTTCATACTTAGTAGCTAATATACAATTCAACTACTACAATTCTATATGAAAAACTGATTATAATAATATTTTGCGTTCAAACTTTTACACAATATTTTACAAACTTACAATACCGCTTATTTTACATATAGCATGAAATATAGCACACAATAAATTTGATACAAGATGGTTGTGAAGATAATTCTAGCTAGTACACAAGTCGTTCAGCAAAGGCAATAAAGACACATAATTCATACGTCCAGAAACAAGTCATGCATTCTGGTTTTACTAGGACTACTTCCCATCCTTGGTCTTGTGGAACATAACCGTTATGGCCATTGATAAGACATCGTGTTGTAACGTCGTCAAAGGGACGAGGGTTACGTAATGTCCAACAGTCCCGTAACAATCTAAAAACCTCATTTCTTACCCCAATTACCGACTCCGTCACTTGTGGGAACGTTTTGTTTAATAGTTGTAGCCCGATGTTCTTGTTCTCACTTTGGTGAGAAGCGAACATTACTAATCCGTAAGCATAACATGCTTCTTTATGTCGCATGTTAGCCGCTTTTTCTAAATCACGAAGTCCAATATTCGGATATATTGAGTCAAAATAATTTCTTAACCCATTGCGTAAAATAGCATTTGGGTTCCCCGCAATATATGCGTCAAAGTAAACACATCGTAACTTATGGATTTCCCAATGTGATATCCCCCATCTTTCGAATGAAAGCCTTTTATAAACCAAGGCATTCTTGGAACGTTCTTCGAATGTCTTACAAACTGATCTCGCCTTAAATAGTTGTGCCGAAGAATTCTGACCGACTCTAGACAAGATTTCATCAATCATGTCTCCGGGTAGGTCTCTTAAAATATTGGGTTGTCTATCCATTTTGTGTTTTTATACTGTAAAATAGACAAGAGTTAGATTCATAAAAAAATACTTATTAATACAAACAATTTTTACATATATCATAAAGCATAAGCACACTATATTACATATATTACACCACACGAATACAACTATCTTATTCCGACTCGCTCGTTTCTTCTCCTTCGATTTTGGTTCGTTTTGCCAAGTTTCTAGGGATATATGATGTTCCCCTAATACGAGCTGTCGTTTTCCACATTGGTTTAGAAAAACCTGGTGGTTTAGAGGTTCCCGGGTCATTGTTAAAACTTAAGGACTTCGGGGGTTGACGATACATATAAAGTTCATCGGGGTTAGAATTAGATTTCTTTATTTTTATGCCCTTTCCCTTATTATTTTCTTTTGCCTTTTTAAATTCAGTTGGGGTAATTTGTATAACATCATCGGAATTCTCGTCAGAATCCGATTCATCGGAGAATTGGTAATCCTCCCAATATTTTGCTTCCTTGGTGGAAACACCATTGATCATAATTAACCTTGGTCGGTTGGTTGAGGATTTTCTTTTACTTAACCGTTTTATTATTTCCCCCACCGGTTCTATTTCTTCTTCCGGTTCCGATTCTTTTTCCGATTCCGACTCTTCTTCCGGTTCCTCTTCGGGAACTTGTGAATCAGTCCATGAATCATTCCAATTTACATTTGACTCTTCATTATTATTAGGTGAGTGAAGGGGACTTGTTCTAGAGGTAGACATCTATCACATAATATCAAACGCGTTAAGAGATTAATATATCACATAATATTCACATGTTAAAAATATATAGTTTCCAACAAAATTTGTTAAGCAATCATTTTTCAAGTAAACATGGTCGAAGTCCAGACTCACTAATGCATCCTAACAAACTCGATAAGACACACTAATGAAAAATTCTGGTTCTCTAAGACCAACGCTCGGATACCAACTGAAATGTCCGGTTCTTATTGATTAAAAACATTCCATATTAATTGATTTCGTTGCGAGGTTTTGACCTCTATATGATACGTTTTTCAAAGACTGCATTCATTTTAAAACAAACCATAACCTTTATTTCATCAATAAAGGTTTAAAAATCTTTACGTAGATTATCAAATAATGATAATCTAAAATATCCTGTTTACACACGACCATTACATAATGGTTTACAATACAAATATGTTACAACAAAATAAGTTTCTTGAATGCAGTTTTTTCACAATATCATACAAGTATGGACTCCAAATCTCGTCCTTATTTAAGTATGCGACAGCAGAAGCTCTTAATAATCACCTGAGAATAAACATGCTTAAAACGTCAACAAAAATGTTGGTGAGCTATAGGTTTAACCTATATATTATCAAATCATAATAATAGACCACAAGATTTCATATTTCAATATACATCCCATACATAGAGATAAAATTATTCATATGGTGAACACCTGGTAATCGAAATTAACAAGATGCATATATAAGAATATCCCCATCATTCCGGGACACCCTTCGGATATGATATAAATTTCGAAGTACTAAAGCATCCGGTACTTTGGATGGGGTTTGTTAGGCCCAATAGATCTATCTTTAGGATTCGCGTCAATTAGGGTGTCTGTTCCCTAATTCTTAGATTACCAGACTTAATAAAAAGGGGCATATTCGATTTCGATAATTCAACCATAGAATGTAGTTTCACGTACTTGTGTCTATTTTGTAAATCATTTATAAAACCTGCATGTATTCTCATCCCAAAAATATTAGATTTTAAAAGTGGAACTATAACTCACTTTCACAGATTTTTACTTCTTCGAGAAGTAAGACTTGGCCACTGGTCGATTCACGAACCTATAACAAATATGTACATATATATCAAAGTATGTTCAAAATATATTTACAACACTTTTAATACATTTTGATATTTTAAGTTTATTAAGTCAGCTGTCCTCGTTAGTAACCTACAACTAGTTGTCCACAGTTAGATGTACAGAAATAAATCGATATATATTATCTTGAATCAATCCACGACCCAGTGTATACATATCTCAGTATTGATCACAACTCAAACTATATATATTTTGGAATCAACTTCAACCCTGTATAGCTAACTCCAACATTCACATATAGAGTGTCTATGGTTGTTCCGAAATATATATAGATGTGTCGACATGATAGGTCGAACCATTGTATACGTGTCTATGGTATCTCAAGATTACATAATATACAATACAAGTTGATTAAGTTATGGTTGGAATAGATTTGTTACCAATTTTCACGTAGCTAAAATGAGAAAAATTATCCAATCTTGTTTTACCCATAACTTCTTCATTTTAAATCTGTTTTGAGTGAATCAAATTGCTATGATTTCATATTTAACTCTATTTTATGAATCTAAATATAAAAATTATAGGTTTATAGTCAGAAATATAAGTTACAAGTTGTTTTTGTAAAGGTAGTCATTTTAGTCGAAAGAACGACGTCTAGATGACCATTTTAGAAAACATACTTACACTTTGAGTTTAACCATGATTTTTGGATATAGTTTCATGTTCATAAGAAAAATCATTTTCCCAGAAGAACAACTTTTAAATCAAAGTTTATCATAGTTTTTAATTAACTAAACCAAAACAGCCCGCGGTGTTACTACGACGGCGTAAATTCGGTTTTACAGTGTTTTTCGTGTTTCCAGGTTTTAAATCATTAAGTTAGCATATCATATATATATAGAACATTTGTTTAGTTGATTTTAAAAGTCAAGTTAGAAGGATTAACTTTTGTTTGCGAACAAGTTTAGAATTAACTAAACTATGTTCTAGTGATTACAAGTTTAAACCTTCGAATAAGATAGCTTTATATGTATGAATCGAATGATGTTATGAACATCATTACTACCTTAAGTTCCTTGGATAAACCTACTGGAAAATAGAAAAATGGATCTAGCTTCAACGGATCATTGGATGGCTCGAAGTTCTTGAAGCAGAATCATGACACGAAATTGAAATAAGATTGTTATAGTTATAGAAATTGAACCAAAGTTTGAATATGATTATTACCTTGTATTAGAATGATAACCTACTATAAGAAACAAAGATTTCTTGAGGTTGGATGATCACCTTACAAGATTGGAAGTGAGCTAGCAAACTTGAAAGTATTCTTGATTTTATGTAACTAGAACTTGTAGAATTTATGAAGAACACTTAGAACTTGAAGATAGAACTTGCGAGAGATCAATTAGATGAATAAAATTGAAGAATGAAAGTGTTTGTAGGTGTTTTTGGTTGTTGGTGTATGGATTAGATATAAAGGATATGTAATTTTGTTTTCATGTAAATAAGTCATGAATGATTACTCATATTTTTGTAATTTTATGAGATATTTCATGCTAGTTGCCAAATGATGGTTCCCACATGTGTTAGGTGACTCACATGGGCTGCTAAGAGCTGATCATTGGAGTGTATATACCAATAGTACATACATCTAAAAGCTGTGTATTGTACGAGTACGAATACGGGTGCATACGAGTAGAATTGTTGATGAAACTGAACGAGGATGTAATTGTAAGCATTTTTGTTAAGTAGAAGTATTTTGATAAGTGTATGGAAGTCTTTCAAAAGTGTATAAATACATATTAAAACACTACATGTATATACATTTTAACTGAGTCGTTAAGTCATCGTTAGTCGTTACATGTAAGTGTTGTTTTGAAACCTTTAGGTTAACGATCTTGTTAAATGTTGTTAACCCAATGTTTATAATATCAAATGAGATTTTAAATTATTATATTATCATGATATTATCATGTATTAATATCTCTTAGTATGATATATATACATTAAATGTCTTTACAACGATAATCGTTACATATAAGTCTCGTTTAAAAATCATTAAGTTAGTAGTCTTGTTTTTACATATGTAGTTCATTGTTAATATACTTAATGATATGTTTACTTATCATAATATCATGTTAACTACATATATATATCCATATATATGTCATCATATAGTTTTTACAAGTTTTAACGTTCATGAATCACCGGTCAACTTGGGTGGTCAATTGTCTATATGAAACCTATTTCAATTAATCAAGTCTTAACAAGTTTGATTGCTTAACATGTTAGAAACATTTAATCATGTAAATATCAATCTCAATTAATATATTTAACCATGGAAAAGTTCGGGTCACTACAATGCTGAGTTTCTAATGAGACGTGATGATTCACAGATCATAATGTCATCATGTGTCATGTTACACGACTCTTACATTCTACCTAATCTATAAACATATCAAGAACATATTTTCTTGATAGTTATATCTTTTCTCCTGAATTCTGGTAATATAACCTATCAAGATCGTGCTAATACATTCTTTTTTGTTTAGAAATGATGTTTATCCGAAATTCCATATTTACGAATTCTGGACCGTTACTCGCTTTATTAGAGGTCGGGAGGATAATAAAAAGGCAAAGAGCTCCAAAATATGAGAGAAAATATAAAGCCCAATAACAACACGAAGGTTATAAACCGTGAATATTAATACAAATAGCAATATAAAGAAATGATATAATTAAGAATAGTATCACCCCAAGGTAATATTAGAAGTAAATAGATTTTTTTGGTGGAAGATTGAAAAGAAGAATGACAGAAATGATAATTAGGAAAATATCAGGATTAGAACGGAATTAGGCATTTTCACAATGTTTTGGATGTATGAACTAAAAAAAATATAGGAATGGTGAGAATAATGGAACAGAAGAGCTTAATTTATAATGGAAATATCAGACAGAGTAATCGAGGCAGATCACAGTATTTAATTATGGAGATCTTAATTTCCTTACTCACCGAAGAATCAAATCTTTTAGATTTTGAAGATTTTCTTTAAATTCCTTGAATTCCGGAATTCAACCCCGACTCTGTCAAAAGCTAAGACAAATCTTTATCCTTTCATTTCACTATGTTGTGGTAGCTTCACTTGTACGCTTCGCATAATCGAATCATTTTATCTATATTACTCAATGATGATAAAAAGCTATTTATCAACTCATATTCGTCATGAAAACATTTTTATTGTTAGCCATGACCACCTCACTCAAATTTCGGGACGGAATTTCTTTAACGGGTAGGTACTGTGACGACCCGAAGATTTTTGACCCCGAAATTTCTTTAACGGGTAGGTACTGTGACGACCCGAAGATTTTTGACCAAATTTAAACTTAATCTTTATATGATTTCAAAACGATAAGCAAAGTCCGTTATGTTGCGTCTCAAAATTTTTGAACTATTTTAGTACATTCAATTGACCTTCGACTATTCCGACGATTCATGAACAATTAATTGTAAATAGTTATGTGTGTGTGTGTGTATATATATATATATATATATATATATATATATATATATATATATAATAATTGAAAATATAAATTGAAATATTATATGAAGTAATTGTTAGACTTATAATGTAAAATAAAATAATATATATGATTATTATTTAAAACATATTTATATATGTAAATGAAATATATATATATATATATATATATATATATATATATATATATATATATATATATATATATATATATATATATATATATATATATATATAGTTTTGAATTTATTTTGTAAGCGACAATAACGCTCAGTTGTCATTCGATCGATATTAAGTAAGTTAAAATCAAACTTATATTATTTTAAAATAATATGTGATTCGAAAATGAGTTATATAAATTTTAGGCTTACTAAAAATGTATTTAAGATCTAGTTATTAAATTTTAACACTTTTTATGATTTACCCAGAATTGAGCGGGACAGTTGATGTAATTTTTATTTAATAAATTAATAATAAAATTTTATACCATAATGACTAAAATAAATAAATATAATTAATGTAAAAATATGGAATTTTTTTGAAGACTTTTTATCTGCCACTGATGATCAACGGAACACAAATTTCAGTCCGTGAATGAAATAGTAGACGACGGCTAACAAATTTAGACGTTTATATTTCTTTGATTATTATTATATTATTTATTATAATTATTAATTATTATTAATATTAAATTACTACTTTTTGTATGATTGAATTATATCCCTGATATTGGTAACATCATTCTTCTTTCTGTTATCAATCAACACCAAATGTTAGAGATTCCAATTATTATATTGTGTCACTGTTTTACTTTTGCCTTTTCTCAAATATCTCATTCTATCTATATATCGATACATATAGTTAAGAGATAGATGCATTCATCTTAACCATCCCCACTCACCTTTCTATATATATATTTTTTTTGTCCATTCTCATTTACCAATCCAAGCACCCAAAACACTTTTTAATACTATTGTTATTATAATTACAATTTATATTCCAACCAAGAACACCATCAAACACCCCTCACATAAAATCACCATAACCTTCAACTTTCGGCAACTAGTATATTGTTTCTGTTTCCTATCAATCAACATAACCATCTCTTAAATATCATTCTTACCATCGGTTTAAACCCAACCATCATAACAACCATCACAGACTATCGCCCTTTTGTTTGCTATTTTGGTTCGGGTTACCACAACAACCGAACCATTATCATCATAGATGCTAACCCATAACATCATCACTACCATTCAACCGAAACTCACCCATCATCACTTACGACTTCCTTTTGATGTGGACTCATTGTTTCACATGCGATAATGATAGTATACTATAGATTATGATGAAGATGGTACAATGTTATTATTACAGTGATAATAATGATAATTACACAACTCGCGTAAGCCTAAATTTCTAAACCCATTTCGTTTTAACATTGTGTATTTATTCCTTTATCGCTACAACTAACCGCCACCATAACACCCTTCAACACCACAGCCGTAAACCACTAACCACCATTTAAACCCCATTACCGCTATTGTTTTCTATTTCTTGTTCACTTCGTGACCACCACCCAACCATCGTGAGCTTACAATCCAAACCACCACCAATGAACCCACCCACTCATCACCCTTAAATCTGTCCCATTTTTGTTCGAACAACTATGGCTGTTACTTCTGTTTTGTTGTTAAATCGACGGATGAAGATGATGAATAATGTTGTTGTTATGTTGAAGAACACGATAATGATGCTGTACGTTTGTGTTGCTACAGCTATGTTTCCATTTTTTTCTATTTTCCTCTTCTGGTAAAAGAATAATGAAAAGATGGATGATGAATAGCCTAAACAGTAATCCTTTGGGGTTTATTTTCAACCGACAACCACAAGGAAATAATTAAGGGTAGGATGTACTCATAATTTAAAATTCTGTCCACTTGATTATAGAATATTAATTAGTTTTCTATCAAGATACATATGGAATTAATTAGCTCAATGGCCGACAAAAATGATCTTTAGGAAGTGGCAGATAATAAACGTTTTTTTGGTATGATGATACAAATACAGTTACATGCCTTTTTGGTTTGTTGTTTCTATTCTCGATCGATTTACGGTACCAACCACAATCCATCATTCAACTTAAAGTTAAAACCTGTTATTGAGCCATGATGCTAGTTGTTGAGCCGTAATCCATTTTATAGATATTGGGCCGATATACAACTCATCTCTTTTCCTGTTGGGCCGAGAGCTCTTTTCCTGATGGGCCGAGATTTCTTTTTCTGTTGGGCCGAAGTCTTATTGTTGGGCCGAGAGGTATGATGAGGTTGATAGAGATCCTATAAGGATAAGTATATGATTATGAAAACGATAATAATATTATTCGATAATAATTTTGATGTTGATGATGGGATACGGTGACCGAGAGTGAATATGAATATAAATATAAATATGAGTATGAGAATGTATACGAATATGAATATGATAATGATACATAATCGATGATTAATGATGAAGAGATCATGATGATAAGTTTTAAGATTATTATGATAATACAAGACTTAATGAATAAAGATGATGTTAAAACAAAGAAAATAATAAACGGTTTCGTTATATGTTAATTGATTTAATGAGTGGGTTAGTTCAAGAAGTGACATAGCAGCTCATTAGTTTGGTGGTGTGTTTGATAAGCGAGAGGTCACGGGTTCAAACCCGAGCTTGGGCATTTTTAGGATTACTCCATTGAGGTAGTAATTTATTTATTCACTTGTCATTATTATTCATATCATTATTATCATTTTAGTTATTAAAATAAATGTTAGTATTATTACTATTAGTAAAACCATTATTTTTCATAGTTATTATTAGTAGTAGTATTATTATCATTATTATTATCATTATCATTATCATTATGATTATTGTTATTATTATTATTATTATTATTATTATTATTAATTATTATTATTATTATTATTAATATTATTATGATTACTAATTTTATATTAACAATATTATTATAACAAATAAATATTTCTATATAAGAGTATATATATTACAACTACCATGATATTACATATAATTTTATATATTAAGATTATTTACATAAATATTTACATATAACAAATTATTGATTTTAAATATAATATTAAACTACATAAATATTAATTATTTTAAATACATATAAATTAAATATATAAGATATATAAATATAATATATGAATTTATTTGATAACAAATATATGTTTTAATATATATATATAAATGATATAGGTTCGTGAATCCGAGACCAATCCTACATTGTTCGGTTCTGTCGTATGTATATTTTTACTACAAAATATCGTATGGTGAGTTTCATTTGCCTTTTTACCCTTTATATTTTTGGGCTGAGAATACATGCGCAATTTTTATAAATGTTTTACGAAATAGACACAAGTAATCGAAACTACATTATATGGTTGAATGATCGAAGCCCAATATGCCCCTTTTGCTTGGTAACCTAAGAATTAGTAAACCGATCTACTAATTGACGCGAATCCTAAAGATAGATCTATTGGGCTTAACGAACCCCATCCAAAGTACTGGATGCTTTAGTACTTCGATGTTGTTTATTTCATGTCCGAAGGATTTCCCGGAATGATAGGGGATATTCTTATATGCATCTTGTTAATGTCGGTTACCAGGTGTTCAATCCATATGAATGATTTTTGTCTCTATGCATGGGACGTATATTTATGAGAACTGGAAATGAAATTCTTATGGTCAATTAAAATGATGTAAATGAATGTTTATGATAAACTAATGAACTCACCAACCTTTTGGTTGACACTTTAAAGCATGTTTAGTCTCAGGTATGAAAGAAATATTCCGCTGTGCATTTGCTCATTTTAGAGATATTACTTGGAGTCATTCATGACATATTTCAAAAGACGTTTCATTCGAGTCGTTGAGTTCATCAAGATTATTATTAAGTCAATTATAGTTGGATATATTATGAATTGGTATGCATGCCGTCAACATTCGATGTAACGAAAGTTTGTCTTTTAAAAACGAATGCAATGTTTGTAAAATGTATCATATAGAGGTCAAGTACCTCACGATGTAACCAAATGTTATTGTATTCGTTCTTATGGATTAGGACGGGTCGTTACAGAGGTAGCCAATGGAAAACTTGAGAAAGTTGACCAGATTGGCCGAGGAGGTATAATAAACTTAGCTGGTGTAGATTTCGAGATTGAATTAATACCCATCAAGTTAGGAAGCTTTGATGTGATTGTCGGTATGGGCTGGTTGTCCAAGGTAAGAACCGAAGTTATCTGTGGTGATAAGATTCTCCGTATACCACGCGAAGATGGTGAGCCTCTGATTGTTTACGGAGATAGATGTAGTCCAAAGTTGAACCTTATTTGTGACGATCGCTCCAAATCCATATGGACGAACACGTCATTCATTGATTTCATTGCGAGGTATTTGACCTCTATATGATACGTTTTGTAAACATTGCATTCTTTTGAAAAGGCATACCATAAATGAATATTTAAATCAAAGGTTTTCGACATCTGATGATTTCTACATATAGACAATCACCGTAATATAATAGTTTACAATAACACTTCCGTTGACAGTGCAGTCAAAATAAGATAGATGGTGATGATTTGTGAATGCAATGCTTTCTCGAATAAAACATGTATGACTCCATGCACATAGCTTGTCTAACATATAAGTAAACAGCGGAAGACTTCTAGGAACCTGAGAATAAACATGCTAACAAGTGTCAACACAACGGTTAGTGAGTTCATAGTTTTAAGTTTTGCATAATCTGTACATAAAGGTGGATCACAAGATTTCAGTTGTTTCATCCAGAAACGTTTATCAAAATATTCTACAAGATTGAGCACCCTGGTAACTAAGCTTTAACGTTATAATAAGTACCCCTGTTTTAACACACATGCAACCAACATGTACAATACACGCAATCCAACGTGTACTAAACTTAAATAGCATACGTCTGTTTTATAGTTCAGGCTAGGGTTTCTATACCTGGAACAGACAGGGATGTTGATAGTTAAAGCTAAGGGGTATAAAATACTATTAAATTTTACAAGGAAATACTATTAAATACGATACAATTTTACACAAGATATTTATTTATTTATAGAATGGATATACTTAAACCTTGCTACAACACTTATAGGCAGTGTACCTAATCATACAGTAGTGTAGTTTTTAGTAAGTCCGGTTCGTTCCACAGGGAAAAAAAATCTTTAAACAAAGCTTAATTGTATATTAGTTTAATTTATAAAAATACAAATATATATATAAGTAATATTATTATTATAAAGGGGGGTTTTTACCGTTTAATAACCGGTTTGTCAATTTTTAAAACTTTAGTCGCAGTTAAAACAAAATGTAAAATATTAAAAATAAATACAAGACTTAATTTAAAGCGAAAAGTAAATAACGATAAAGAAATTGCGATAAATAAAAGTGCGATAAAATAAAATTGCGATAATTAAAAAGTACGATAATTAAAAGTGCAATTAAATACAATAACAATAAATAAAAGTGCGATAATTAGAAGTGCAATTAAATATAAAATAAAGGAAATTAAATATGAAAAAAAAGAATTATGCTTATTTAAACTTCCGTAATCATGATTTTTGACGTGTTGATTTTATTTTTATGCCCATGGGTTAATTGTTCTTTGTCTTGGATTATTTAATATGTCCATACGGATTTGTCCATAATAGTCCATCAGTCATAAATATAAAGAGCGAAAGCCTTCGTCAAATTATTCTTATTCCCGAAGTCAAATATTCCAACTAATTGGGATTCAAATTGTAACAAGGTTTTAATACTTTGTTTAATGAATACACCAGGTTATCGACTGCGTGTAAACCAAGGTTTTACTACTTTGTTAACAATTACACCAATTACCCTTGAATGTAATTCACTCCTATTTCAACAAGTCTATTAACTATTAATCCAGTTCTGTGTCCGGTAAAATGAATAATTATTGGTATTTATAGATATCCCGCCCACCGTACCCAGTCAAGCGTATGTGGTTAAATATAAATACGTCAAATTATAAGTTTGTATATTAAATTAACAAGGTATTGTTTAGTTAATATAAAACCCATTAATAGCCCATAGTCTAATTTCCACAAGTATCGTTCTTTTATCCAAACCCCAATTATGGTACAAAGCCCAATTACTCAATTTTAGTAATTAGCTCAACATCATGATTACTTCGATTTAAATAAGCATAATAATAAGTTAGCTACGAGACATTAATGAAAATAATATAAACATAACTTACAATGATTAAAAATAGCGTAGCGTTACACGGACATAATTTCGACTTACACCCTTACAACATTCGCTAACATACCCTTATTATTAGGATTTAAAATTAAAATTAAAATTAAAATATAAATTATATATATAATTACGTATATATTGAGAGAGAGATAGATTATATGATATTAAAAATGATCAAACTGCGTTGCCTTTTATAGGGATTTGAGTCCAGGGAATCTCCGCGACTCGCGGCCCTTTCCTTCTTCAAACTCCGCAACTCGCGGAGTTTGATTTTACAGCTCACTCCATTTTCGAGCCTTTCTTGCCGACGGATTATTATATAAATATAATATATATATAATTTATATAATTAATTATATATTATATTATATTTATATACATAGTTAACTTGTAATTTTTAGTCCGTTGCGTCGAGCGTTGAGAGTTGACTCTGGTCCCGGTTCCGGATTTTCGAACGTCCTTGCGTACAATTTAATATCTTGTACTTTGCGTTTTGAATCTTGTACTCTTGTAATTTTGAGACGTTTATTATCAATAATTGGAACCTCTTTGATTGTATTTTGTACTTTTGAGCTTTTTGGTCGTTTGTGTCTTCAATTCGTTGAATCTGTCTTTTGTCTTCACATTTTATTATTTAAACGAATATCACTTGTAAATAGGACAATTGCAACTAAAAGCTTGTCTTTCTTGAGGAATAATGCTATGAAATATATGTTCGTTTATAGCATTATCAAATATTCCTACACTTGAGCGTTGCTTGTCCTCAAGTAATATAGTCTTGAAATACAAGAATCACTTCTTTATTCTTCACACTTTGTACATCAGTGATTTCTATACGGCGGTATAAACAATGGTAGTAATGATGTGGTTTACAGTCCCACATGACTATAAAAATTTAGATCCATTAAGGAAATTGGATTTTATGAAAACATTTGATCTTTTGAAAATTAAATCTAGCTTTTACCCTAGATAAGTTTTTCGGAATAACCCTTCACCGGTGTTTGCAAATTCTTTTTGTGGGTTTGGTGGGTTTTAGATTTGAAAATTTTAGCTCAAAACTTGTGGTTTTGTGTCACCCACTTGCTAACCTTGTATTAGGAAAGCAACACGTCCAGTATACTTGCTCCGAATATTACTTTTCGGTAAACTACCGTCCGGTTGTAAAGGAAAGCGTTGAACAAGCAACTGTTAAGGCAATGTCCCCTGACATGCTTTTAATTATGGTCTATAATGTGTCAGACGCAATTACTATCCTTTGTAGGAGCAATAGTAAAGCTCACCCTTATAATTTTCCGGTCTGGCACAAGGTCCTGTCTTTGACCATGCTATGCAACCACAGTTCTTACGGTTGACACCCGATTTGGTTCAGGTGACCTAATGAATTCCAGGTGAATTCCTAGGATTTTACGTTCAAAGGTAATGAACGCATTGAAAATAGGTTTTCAGAAAACAAATCGGTTTGTAATTTTTGATCAAAATATTTTCTCATTCAAGCTCAAGTTTAGATATCATTGAATTCCATGAGTTTGAATTCTCAATCTTTAAGGTCAATCTCAAGGATTGAGTAATATCAGTCTTAAAAGCTGATTTTTAATCTTTAAGGAGATTATCCTTTCTGGGGATCTGATTCATTAGTCTTATCCAGCTAATTTGCACGGTGTCCTCCCCATTTTACAAGACAGATCCTCTCATGGTTAGGATAAGTCTGACCACTTGGCGACCCTGTTTGATGCTGAGGTCCGTGGATTTCATGCTGATTTTAGAGATGACTTTTCTAGATTTTTCATCAACCTACAGCTGGTCTGGACGACAACTTCATGACCTTAATCAAGAAGCGCGTTTCTTTTTCGGAAGACTTTACTTCCTTTTAATGATGGAATTGATTCATCGTGTAGATCCATCTTTCTTACAGTAAATTGGTTAAAATAGTTAATTATCATCCAAAACAAAAGTATTTTCAATTATTTGTACAAAAATATGTGATATATATTTTGAATAACTTGGTGAAAATTTCCCACACTTGGCTTTTATTTTCCTTTTTGTTCTCCTCTATTCCATTCTTAAATGAATTCTAACATTTTGGTTTGTTTCTCAATTTATGTCCTTTCCAAGGTAACAATAATTTCGGTGTTAACACCTAGTTTTATCGTTCATAAATATGTATAAACATGATTTTGAGTTCATTTAATTAAAATTTTTTAAAAATTTTACTAGAATTGGGTAGTCAGTATATAAGATTAGGGCTGTTCTTTATTATCAGAGAGCACTAGATTCTAATACAACTACTGCTTTACTAGTATTTCTAATGGTAACCAAGTGTATAAAGTAAAAAATTTTAAAATTCCGAAAGAATTTAACCTCTTCCCACACTTAAGATCTTGTAATGCCCTCATTTGCAAGAAATCAGTAACAATTTAAATTATTGAGGGTGATTAGCGTAGAAAAATGATTAAATTTTACCAAAGTTTCCAAACATATTGGCATTTGTTTGCTGAATGATAAATGGTGCATATCATTTGTTCATTCCGTCTTGTTGTTACATCACATTTATTTTTCATCTTGTCATCAAAATTAGTTGCTTTTGATGAACTTAATGCCAGTCTTTGTAAATGCATTGTTTTACCCTGTTGTGTACATAAGATAAACTGAAAATATATACATATTTTTGAAGTTGGGTATTGTTGAGTCCCCAAAATAATTAAGGATTTAATTATGACAAAACAATATTTATTTGCACTAAAGTGTTATGTGCAGCCAGCACACGTTTGTTTATGTATAGTCAGCTAATATAGCTGTGTCGAGTGTTTAGTATGCTGCCTAGTCTATCAGCACAAGGTAGATATGTATTCTTCGAATCAGCACAGGATGTGCACCCAGCAAATCAAGAATATCAAGTGACTCAGCATATGAAGGACCAGTAAGTCTGGATATTAGCATACAACACAAGACAGCCATTCTCCATTACAAGCATGGTAGTTTCCCAGAGTGGTCTACATCAACGCACTATTCAACAGAAGTCGAAGACAAAGTTGAACAGAAAAGGACAGGAGTCGGCGGCTGACAAGTGACCTTACAAGACCACGTGGGAATGCAGAAGTGGAACGCATGTGCAGACATGTGTTATACTTTAATCATACCTAGGGAACACAACATTCCATTTGTTTAAATCAAATGGTAGTGCCAAACCGAATGGGTGTGTTCCAGCAAATAGCTACCTAAGAGGAAAGAAGGAAAGCACGCCTTCTGACACAATTGTCCCCACAAGTACAAAGCATCCAATGTACTAGTGGACAATAGATTAATTACACGGTTAATAGAACTACTATATATATTGTTGCATCCACTATTGTAAAAACTAGTGGTGTGGGTTTATCTGTTAGAGTCAAAACCGTGTAATAGCTTTAGTTTATCTCTTAGCTATAATCTAGGTAATCTGTATCAACCAACTATCATTTCCGCCAAGGATAGTTGTGATTCTTTCTGATTTAATCAATAAAGAATAACAGTTGAAAATTACCTGTGACTCTATCTTATTTACTACAGAATACTAAACGTGATTAACTGACTAGTTAATTAAGAAAAGAATTGTATTCACCCCCCTCTACAATACTCCTGTTGTTATTAAGGGACCAACAACTGGTATCAGAGCTTCAGTCTTGATAATTAATATCTTGGATCTGAATTCTCTTATGGCTTCGTATTCAAACTCAGCTTACCTTGAGAATGGCTCGTCTAACAGACCACCTAAGTTTGATGAAGATGAGTATGAAACCTGGAAGGCAAGGTTCATGCTCCATCTTGAGTCTGTGGATTCACTCATGCCTGGAATTGCCAAAGATGGCCCTTTTGTTCCCACTGAGACAGTTGGTAGTGCACCAGCAACAGCTGACACTCCTGCCATCCCTGGCAGAGAGGTTATTCTTACTCCCTCTAGATGGGATGATGAGGATAAACGTCGAGTTAGTCTTGACCCCAAAATCAGAACCCTGTTAGCCATAACTTTGCCTAACCCACTGTTCAAACTGATCAAGGGAAAAGAAAATGCTAAGCTTATGCTTGACTACCTAGATGTCACCTATGAGGGTATGGGAGAAGTTAGGCAGAACAGGATGATTGCTCTTAAAAGAGAATATGAAATGTTCTTTGCCTATAAAAATGAAACCCTTAAGCAAACCTTCATTAGGTTTAACTCTTTGATAGCAGACCTGACCACTTTAAATGTAACCTACACTGAATTTGAACAAGTGAACAAATTCATTGATGCACTGCCATGTAAATGGAAACCTGTTACTGACCCATTAAGAACCACACAGACCCTAAAGAACTTTAACCTGTCTTCTCTCTACAGTTCCCTTTGGAATCATGAGAAGGCAGAAGCCAAGTTTGAACTTAACATGAAAGAAAACTTTAGGTCTGCCCCCACCACTTCAAAATCATCTAAAAATGATGATGCTGCTCTTATTGCTGCTGCTAAATGGAAGAAAGCTCAAAAAGCTTTACTGGTTCAAAAGTTACTGGCAGAACAAGAGTCAGCTGATAGTGTTGAGGAAAGTGGTACTGGGTCTGAAGAAAGCAGTACAGATGAAAGTGATGTAGAAGGGTTTGCTGAAGGTATGGCTCTGCTGGCTAGGCAGTTCAAAAGGTTCAATCGTAGTAGAACCAGCAAGTCATACAAATGGAGCAAAAAGCCAAATGCCAGGTACAACAGCAAGTCAGTCAAGGGTCCTAAATCTGAGTGCTTTAATTGTGGGAAGGTTGGACATTTTGCTGCTGAATGCATGTCCAAGAAACCTTCCACGTCACATGCTAACACTTTCTCAAAAGCTGATAAGTACAAAAACAAGTACAAAGCTATGAAAGCTCAGATGAAGGAAAGTGCAAAGACTGACAAGAAGGGTAAACAGCCAGAAAAGGTTCTAGTTGCTGAACATCATGACTGGGATGAAGCCAGCACGTCCTCATCTTCTGATAGTGATACTGATGATGATGGTGCTGGTTATGCTACTGGTAAAAAGCTGTGTTTGATGGCCAAAGAGGTCGAGGAGTCTGATGAGGATGATGGTGGTAGTACGTTTTTGGCTGATATGAGGGAAGCTGATCAAAACAGAGATTCTCCTCAATGGAAAACTGAAATGATGTATAAGGTTGATAATTTTCGAACTTATACTGATGATGAAAAAGCTGAAATGTTTGACTACCTAAGAATTGATTTATGCAGAAGCTGCAAACGTGAAGAAAGTTTGAAATCTAATAACAAATCTTTAAATGAAAAACTCAAAGGCAAAAATGATGAAATTAAGATCTTAAAAGATACAATTTCCAAACTTGAAAAACAAAACTTTGCTTTAGAAACTCTTCACGTTGAGGCAGCAGAAGTCAAGACCCAGCTGGACAATCTCAAAAGAGTTGTTGCTTCATGGTGCACATCTGCTCAACGCACAGCTAAATGTGTTAACGAGCAGGTGCCTGCCCAAGTTCAAGCCTTCTTTGCTGGTGACTATGCTGCTGCTGCTGCTATTGCAGAAGTTACTTTCATGGACCCGATTCTTGAAACTGATCCTGAAGCTGTCTTGCCAAATACTTTTGCCAAGATAGTTGAAGGTAAAAAGGTTGTGACAAACAAATTTGTTAGACCTACTGTGTCCCCACCACCTGCCATGAAAGAAATTTTGGAGGATGAAGTTAGAGCAAGAGAAGCCAGTAACTCAATTGATGAGACTACTGACCCCTCAAGCATCCACTACTTGACTCCGAAAGAAAGACGTATTAAAAGGGAAATCACTGAAAACAATTTGAGAAAAGTTAAACCAACTGATTCCCCTTCGTGTTCGAGTTCTACCAGTGCTAAGCCAGCTGATGACCAATCTACTGGTTACCCAGTAGCTGCAGACAAGCCAGTGAAACGAAATACTGGCAAATCTAAGGCAGCAGTTAAGATACCTACTGGTTCATCAGCATCAGAAGACAAGCCAGCAACTTCCCACGCTAACTTGTCAAATGATAAAGAAAAGACAGTTCGCCATGGTCATGGTACTGGTTCCAAAAGGATAGCTGCCCATAAGGGAAAAGCAAAAATTGACTCGACTGATGAGCTGTCTATCACTGAGATAATGACAACCAAGCTTGACCAGCTAATTGAGGCAGTAATTAAAAGTCGACCCGATCCTACTGCCCTTATTAGATCTGTGCATGACCAGCCAGAGTCTCATATACTGGTAAAGCAGTAGTTGTATTAGAATCTAGTGCTCTCTAATCATAAAGAACAGCCCTAGTCTTATATACTGACTACCCATTTCTAGTGTTGGAATCCGTTGCTCATCTATTTCTTGGTAACAGGCAAACCTAAGCGTGCTAAAGCTGGCTCCAAGCGAACCACAGGGGAGATTGCACCAGTCTCAGCTGCTGCTCCTGCAAAGGATGTAGCTATGGAACCTGGTGCGTTTCTAGACCAAACAGCAGAACAATCTAACTTAATTGAAAATTTTTTAACTGCTGACTTGAAAAATGTTGAGGGAGTTAACGGTATAACCCTGGCTCCCAAGCTGACTGGTTTTAAAACTGGTGTCAAGAAGAGTAGCAACCCATACTCGTCTAACCAGGCACTTCCACATTTTTCTGAAATGAACTTATTGCAATACTCTCTGCTAACAGTACAACCAGCAGAGAACATAACTGACCCCCAAAGCAGGCTTGAGCTGGGTCTTCATCGTGTTGAACCAGCTCAGGTGACTGCACAGCCTGTATGTTACTCGAATACTGATAAGAGTCGCACTCCTACATCATTACCAGCCAGATCTCTTACACTATCTGGGTCAACATGTGTTGCCAATGAGTCAGCAGAGTCACCGCTGTACTTACAGACACCTTCTTCTGTCTCATTCGAAGGGCTGACCAAATCACAAGTCTGTCCCCAGAGACCAAAAACAGATGCAATTGTTGAGTCAAATTTATTTGGTTCTACAGTTGTTAACATAACTTGTTCTATTGTTTCAGTTCTTAGCAGGGTAGATGAACAGGCAGAGGGGGAGCAAAATAAAGATGTTTTTATTCCCACTGGTGATATTGCTGCCTCTGCTACTGGTGTTGGTACCACTGATTCTGTTACTGGTGGTGCTGATGCTAGTATTGTTGATTCTGCTGCTGCTGGTGTGGAAGATGTTATCATGGAAGAACCTCCTGTTCTTGAGAAGGTTATTGACAATATTGTCAAGGATGTTCTTCTTGATGAACCTGTCACACAGCCAAGAGTGGACCCTGCATTAATGTCTGATGAGCCTGCTGATTCTTCTGATTCTTCTTCTATGGAACGTCAAGTTCTTACAGAATCGGAAGTTCGTCATCCTACTGGTCCGATTTTGGTTGCTACTGAGCCAACCGCTGAGGTTGCTGATGTTAAGGATGCTGGTACCTCTGCTGACACAACGATTGATTCGACTAAGGCTTCTGTTACTGAGGAAACAAAGCCATATGTTGTGCAGGTACCAGATCCAGATGAAGTTGTTCCTAACTTCATTTTCAAGGGAGCTTCGATTTCTCCCAAGATTGCTATGCTGGTCGATCAGCTGACCCTTGATCCCGAATCTGCGATAGTCTCAGCCAGCAGATTACCTCGTGAAGAGATGGTTGAGCTATTATCTCAGCTTGATAGACCAGCTAGAGAAGAAATTTATGAGAGGATAGCCCTGCTGGAGCAAATCAATGAACAGCCTTACTATCATGTTTTTGGTATGGCTCCAGCTGCTTCGCCATTTCCTGGTACATGGAGGCCTCTCAAGTTTGTCATCGATCCTGCTACTGGTAAGTGTGTTATGCAAAATGTCCCTGATTCGCCAGTACCTTCTTCTTCCTCAGCTTCTTCCTCCTCATCCTCTTCTGATGAGGATGCTGATGAAGGTACTGGTAAGGGCGAACCAGTCACTCATGATAACGTGACTGGTTCCAAAGACAAACCAGTGGATCTTACTGATGACAATGCTGATAGTAATGCTGACAAGGATATCAGTGGTTCTAAGCCTTCGGGCGAAGGTAAAAACGATGGTGATCATGATGATGAGTCAGCTCCTGACCTTCCATCTCCACCACCCCACGGTGATACTCCTCTGTTAGCTTGTGCTGACCAACCTTCAACCTCTGCATACTTAAAGTTCAATGCAGATGAGGTTGCTGATATTTCCACCTTTGCTGTCTATAAGACACTGCAAGGGATCACACCAAATTTGGAGGAAACTATTCGCAGAGCTATTGTTGATAGTGTCTCTGCTGCTGTCAGATCTGCTGGAGAGGCTGTTACAACTCCTATTGATCTTAAACTCCAGCAGGTGTGTGCTTTTGCTGATGTGGCAGTCGAAGCAATCACAAAGCACCATGAAGATGAAGAGGAGCTTCAAAGGCGAATCATCTCTCACAATGAATACTGTGAAAATATCACCCGACTCCAAGCTGATTTGGATGCTGCTAACCGCAGAAATACTTTCTTAAATGAGGAGAACAGGGTGTTACACGAGAGATTGGAATCGCAGGAAGCTCAAATGGCTAACATGATTCCTGCTGCTGCCTATGTTCAGATGGTTGAAAACATGCAACGAATGGCTGCTTTGCAAGGTGATGTTCGGGCCATCGTTGAACAAATGGCTATGGGTGTAGCAAGGAATGAAGTTAGATCCTCCAATCTTCTGCTACGACAATTTGGTGTGGATCCTGGTGCCCATCTTACTCCAGAGGTTGCTGAGTGGAACAATTTTGCCTTCTCTGCTCCTCAGTCAGACAGTGATCTTGATGCTACTGTCTCCCCTTCTATTCACCTTACTGCCCGTGCTGATGACAAAAAGGGGGAGAAAAAGTCTCAAAAGAAATCTAAAAAGAGAAAACAGTCTGAGGGGGAGCATGAACATGAAAAGGCTCCTAAACAACCCAGGAGAGATGGAGATGGTGATGGTGATGGTAAAGACACTGGCCCTAAGCCCAGCAACGCTCATACTGAAGCTGGTGGTGCACAGGCAACTGGTGGTACTCAACCCAGTGTGTCTGCCACACCAGTGGATGATATTGGTTCTGGCAGTAAGCCCAGTGATGTTTCTGATATGGCTGTAGCTGAAGCTTTTGTGCTGTCTCAATCTATTGAACGTAAAATGAAGAGGAAGTTAGAGAGACATCAAAAGCGACAGCAGGAACTAGATGATGCCTTCAATGCCAAGTTCGAGGCCTTTGCTGATCTTAAACGTCGTAAGATTATGCACAGAAGATGGCTGAGTCCAAAAGCATTGGAAGTCGATGATGACCTGACTGCCTTTGATAAACACAGAAAAGAGGCAAGAAAAAGAAATGCCAAGTTCATGGTCAAATTCGACAAACAGAGGGCAAAGCTGTATGCACAGAGAGCAGAAAGAATCAGGAACATGACTCCTGCTGAGATGAAGGATTACCTTGATTCTACTGGGTCAACTGGTGGAGTTAGAGCTGATATTTTCATGAAATGGGTTGATGCTATGTTAGAACCCAGCTCTACTCCTCAACCAGCATCTGCTGCTCAGCCAGCTACACAACAAAAACAGCCAGCAGAAACAATCATCCTTAGTGATGATGATGTTATTAGACAGGGGGAGCATCTTGCTATTGTTCCTTACCTGCCTCCTATTCAACCAGTACCAACACAAGAACCATCAGCTGAACCCAGGCCTATTGACAAATACAGGGTGAAATCTGCTCCTAGGGACAATCAGCCCCTGAGGAAAGGACCCCTATTTGAGGCAGCTGATGAAGGTACTGATGTGGTTGAGCCAGCTGATACTAATCAGTCAGCTGGCATTGAAGACACAGCAAGGAGTGCTGTGATAGAAGACCCAGCCAGAAGTGTGCTGCTGGGTAGTACAAGTGTTGAAGACCCAGCAAAGTCGGTTGAGCTGGGTGCTAAACAAGTAGGTGATGAAACGGTTGATCCTGCTCACTTCACAGTCTGGGGAAGAGACGGCCAAACATTTGTTCTATCTCCTCTTCCTCCCCAGATTCAAGTTTACTTTGACAGAACACAGGATAACCGGGTCAATCAGCATCCAGTTAGTTCCTCTGGCAGCTATGAATCATCTATGTATCCTCCATCTTCCCCAAGGGTTCATGACAAACATATCACTTGGGAAGATGACTCAGTAACCCATGGTGAGCCAAACATCAGAAAAATGAATCCAGATGAAAGAGATGCCTACAGACTTCAGATCACTGTTCCAGAGTTGCTTGAACAAAGACAAATTGAACTTAATGAAAGAATTCGTCAAGTCAGGCTGCTGCATCACCCTCTTGATCAGCCACACTATATTGCTGCACTAAACTTTGGCATTGACATTAGGGTGTACTTGAATAACAGTGGTCTCAGGCTCTCCACTACTGATGAAAGAATTCATTTTGAAGATGCTCTCCAGATGGGTATGGATATAAGGGAGTATTGTGCTGCCCTTAGTACTGAAGAGGGTAGAAAGATGGTTGAAGCAGTAAGATCCCTGAACATTTCATATGATGATTATCTGATGGGTTTAGCTGCTGAAAGGGAAGCCAGAGAAGCTGCTGATGCTGAACTTGCTGAACGTTCAAGGCTTCAGGATATTGAAGACAGATTGGCTGCTGACAGAAAGCAACAGGCTGAGTCCCTTAAACTAGCCAGAGCCATTGTCAAAGAACAGGATAAGGTTTTTGATAAGATAGAAACTGCTGAGAAAGTACCTACCACTGCTCCTGTAGTACCTGATCACAATATTGAGTTTCCTGATACTTACTATAAGAGCAGGTATGGTAATGTGATGAATAGAAGATCTAATCCCTGCAGAATTATCAAGGTAAACAGGGGGACAAAAAGGGCTTTTAATGTTGTCAGGGAGAACAATGTTCAAGAAAGGATCAGTTTTGATGACTTAAGAACTCTTGGATTCAGTGAATGGATAGAAATCTTGGAGTATTTCATTGGTAAAGGTGAGAGTGCTATCAAGAGTGCTCTTAAGACTGAACTCCAACAGCTGTTCAAGAAGGCAACTAAGTTTGGGAATGCACCAGTAGTTGATGTTGATGAATTTCTTGCTCAAAAGCCTAAAGGGAAGCAACCTACTGGTGAAGGACCAACTGGGAGAAGCCGAATTGTTCTACCTCCTTCCATCCCTGTTTTTGACCCTGCTGAATTACCTCTCCTGTTCCCTGAAGCCTGGAAGATTAAACAAGAGGAGCTATCTGATGAAGAAAGAGAAAGAGAAAGGGATAAAGATAGATAGTCTCCTATGTGCTCAACTTGTATCTTTGTAATTTACTTTTTATTTTTGAATTATCTTGTAATTATTGTATATATCTGTTGTAATGTAAGTAAAGTGAGTTTATCTTCAAAATCATATCAAATTATAAGATATAGATAACTCATCAAAAGATCCCAAAACAAACTTAAAGGGACGAATTTACTGTCTACTCTCTCTAGGTCCCTATGTGCTGGCTTTAGTGTTTTCTCTTCAAGTCATAGGTTTTGTCATCATCAAATAGGGGGAGATTGTTGAGTCCCCAAAATAATTAAGGATTTAATTATGACAAAACAATATTTATTTGCACTAAAGTGTTATGTGCAGCCAGCACACGTTTGTTTATGTATAGTCAGCTAATATAGCTGTGTCGAGTGTTTAGTATGCTGCCTAGTCTATCAGCACAAGGTAGATATGTATTCTTCGAATCAGCACAGGATGTGCACCCAGCAAATCAAGAATATCAAGTGACTCAGCATATGAAGGACCAGTAAGTCTGGATATTAGCATACAACACAAGACAGCCATTCTCCATTACAAGCATGGTAGTTTCCCAGAGTGGTCTACATCAACGCACTATTCAACAGAAGTCGAAGACAAAGTTGAACAGAAAAGGACAGGAGTCGGCGGCTGACAAGTGACCTTACAAGACCACGTGGGAATGCAGAAGTGGAACGCATGTGCAGACATGTGTTATACTTTAATCATACCTAGGGAACACAACATTCCATTTGTTTAAATCAAATGGTAGTGCCAAACCGAATGGGTGTGTTCCAGCAAATAGCTACCTAAGAGGAAAGAAGGAAAGCACGCCTTCTGACACAATTGTCCCCACAAGTACAAAGCATCCAATGTACTAGTGGACAATAGATTAATTACACGGTTAATAGAACTACTATATATATTGTTGCATCCACTATTGTAAAAACTAGTGGTGTGGGTTTATCTGTTAGAGTCAAAACCGTGTAATAGCTTTAGTTTATCTCTTAGCTATAATCTAGGTAATCTGTATCAACCAACTATCATTTCCGCCAAGGATAGTTGTGATTCTTTCTGATTTAATCAATAAAGAATAACAGTTGAAAATTACCTGTGACTCTATCTTATTTACTACAGAATACTAAACGTGATTAACTGACTAGTTAATTAAGAAAAGAATTGTATTCACCCCCCCTCTACAATACTCCTGTTGTTATTAAGGGACCAACAGGTATATTACCCCACATTCAAAAATTATTAAAATCTAATAATAAAAGTTAGAAAATTATAAAAACTATTACAATATTGACATAAGTATTAAATGTATCAACATTACAAATAATAAAATAAATAAAACTAAGTAGACTAGGGTTGTTACTGATACCAGTAGGGGTTCCATGCATAACCGTATGTGTTATAGAATGCTTCGGCTGGGTTATACGTAGGATACGGTGGTTGCATCTCTATAGACCAGGGAGGAAATACGGGCGATGAAGTAGGAATATAGTTTCTACCTACATGTTGGCAATGAGCTATGATGTGGTTTTGATGAACTTGCCAATCTTCAAATGCTCGATGTCTAGCATTTTCATATTCTTGTGAAGCTATAAACCTTTGCATTTCTGTCATTTCATTTCCTCCTCCCACATTACCTGGCTGTTGATTTCTCTCAACCTGTGGATGTCTTCCATTATATGGTACTGCGGCGTTATTTCGCCTCTTCAAAACCTTAGCACCATGATATACATTTAAACCAATTGTATCGTGGGGTTCTGGTTCTTCGATTAATAATCCCCCCCGATTTATATCCACATCGAGATACTCAGCAATTAATGTAATAAATATACCACCTCCTATTATACTGTGTGGTCTCATTCCCCTAACCATAGCCGATAAATAATAACCCACACAATAAGGTATACTTACAGCGCTTTGTGGGTCTCGAATACACATGTGGTAAAACAAATCCTGTTCATTTACCTTTTCCTTATTCTTACCTCGTTGTGTAATCGAGTTGGCTAAAAACCTATGGATTACTCTTAATTTAGCTCTATCTATATCCAAATAAGAGTAATTTCCCCCTTTAAATTAGTGATGGCTAGTCATTTGACTCCATACACCATGCGTATCAAAATTTTCATCAATTTTCCTACCGTTCAATATCAACCCTCAACAATCGACAGATGCTAACTCCTCAGGCGTATATATACGTAAGGCCTGAGCCATGTCTAGTAAAGACATGTGGCGCATCGAACCTCCTAACAAAAATCTAATAAAAGATCGATCGGTTAAACTAGCAACCCGATCATTTATTTCTATACTACACAATAATTCTTCACACCATACTTTATATACAGGTCTACGCATGTTGAATAAACGTACCCAGTCGTTAAAAGTAGAATTACCATACCTCTCTGTAAGTAATTCTCTAATTGGCTCGGCCAATTCTACAGCTTCTAATGGTTCCCATCTTATTACCCTAGGTACTTCAACAGCTTTAGAATGAAGAGTATGCAAGCCCCTTTGGTATTTTGGATAATCTATCCAACGTCTGTCTAATCTCAAGTTCGGGTGCAAATTTTCTATATGCATATCTGAAAATGTCATAACTGGATGAGGTATATCTTGTTTGTAATAGTTATCAACCTCCTGCTGTTTCGCATTCTCAGGAGGAGCATTGCGAGCTTGGGATGAAGATTCACCCCTTTCAGTCTGCAAAACACATCAAACACAATTTTTGTGCATCCAAATATGCATTAGTGTCAGCAAAATCATCAATCAAAATAATTACAATGACATGTCCAATTTATATCAAACTTATGCTCATTTTCATATTTTTATCAAATCTACACTTTTTCAAATAAGCATATACGAAAATGTTCACCAGGTTCATAAGCATTCAACTCAAATAACATGTCAAAATAATCATTATTAGCAATTAAACAAGTTTCAAATGGCATTATCTCTCAAAAATCAAGTTCATGAATTTTAGACTTGAAAAAGTCCACTTTAATTCTCAAAAATCATGTTTAGGCTCAAAGTTTGGATCATTTAACTACCTAAACATGTTACACTACTTAATTTAGCAATAATTCATGACAAAAATCGGCCATAACCTGTTTATATCAAAAAGCCCCAAATTTTCTCAAGAACACAAACTCTAGATTATTCAAAATTTGAAGTTTAAGGCTTCTAATCATGTTAAATAGCATCACTCTAGGTTATACAAGCATAATACATAAGCAATTTAAGCATAATTACTCTAAAAAGTATCAAAATCGAATTGGGTATAAAATTGCTCAAGAACACTAATTTTCGGATTAAATGGTGTTTAGGTGTAGAAATTTACCGTTTTTCTTGAGTAATTCCTTGATAGCATTCTTCTCAACATGATTTTGTGAAAGATTTGATGAAAAACGGCCAAAATTGCGAATTTGAGATGTGTTTGTGTGTGTATTTTGGGGTTTTTTTTCGCAGTTTGGAGTGTGGTTGTGGGTGCAACTGATCTGTTCTGGCCGTTTTATTTTTTCTGTATTTTGTATCCTCCGCGACTTTCGGTGTTTGCTTCTTTCAAACTCCGCGAGTCGCGGCCTTTTTTTTTTTTATAAAAACCTTAACTTATAAAACAATTAATTAAAATAAATTTAAAATTTTGTTTTCCTTTATTTTAGGACGAGGTCGTTTCGGAACGATGTCCTAGTCCGTCCCTCGACAAAATTTTAAAATTTGTCTTTTTTCAAGCGATTGTTTTAAAAGCTTAGATTTTTTGAGTTTTTTTTTTAATGTTTTTGGCATACTTTAATTCAGTAAGATTAAAAATAATGATAATAAAAGTTCTCGTCCCTCCCTCGGGTAAAGCAATTTCGGTTCAACGACCTAGTCTTCAACTCACGACAAATTTTAAAAATCATATTTTTAACTTAGCAAAATAAAGTAAATTTTTGTTTTTAAATTCACACCAAACTTAAATTTAAAATGCATAAAATTAAAAATTTACACCAAACTTAATTTATATTTTTGTTTTTATACATACAAACCTATATTAAATATTCAAATATTTACAATTTTAAATAAGTTTACAATATTAAATTAATATTTATATATTAATTTTAAAAACATGGTAAAAATAAAATTAAAAATCTTTTGGCTTTTATCCCACTTTAATCAATCAAATATTATCAAAAATATACGCCCCTCTTTTCGGTAAAGTAATTTCGGTTCCATGACCTAATTTAACTCATGACGAATTTTTGAAATATTTTGTGTTGATTGATTAAAGATATTTATACCTTAAGAATAAACGTTAAATTTCGCAGTGATGTAATAAATTTTTGAATGATATTAATAATTTCGGTCGCCAAACCTAATTTCATCGAATACCAATTTAATACTTTATAGCGAACAAATTAGCGTTTATTATCAAAAGGTTAAAAATGAAAATAAAAAAATAAAAACTGTACAGACTTACCTGTGAGATAGTATTCTTAGTGATACGATCTATCCCACTCATAAGATAGTCGGTTTAATTGGTTTTCCATGGCTACATAGGCGTAACCTCGAGCATTCAGTGTTTTTTTTTTCTAAACATATGAACGGTCCGTCTCTGCATAAAGTAACAAATTCGGTGTTTGAATAGGTTTGATTATTTGAACATTTACCTCCATGTGACCATTTTCCGCATTTGTGACGTCTTTCAAGGTGTTGTGCTCTTCTTTTTGCTGCGGATTTTGATTTTCCTTTACCAAATTGTAACTTATTATCTTCGCATCTGGATTCTTTTCTTACTCCGTCCAATCTTTCTCTGATTACTGATACTAGTTCACTCGGAAGTGTGTCATTATTACGTTTAGTGATCAAAGCGTGTAGCATTAGACCATGGTTTAGTTCACAGGAAGTCTTCATTTCGTAAAAACCTAAAAAAAATTAAAAATTCAGAATGGGGGGAGAAGACTAGTTCTTTAGGGTCTGCTAGGGAAAGACCATTTGGGTTCCATTTTCGAGAACTACACGAAAACAGAAAATCTAACTCTAACAGAAATACATATTATCCTTTAAAGACTTGATTCTCCCCACACTTAGTTAGCTGTGGTATCGAAATTGTGATTAACTTCATTGTTAACTTCCATCGGACCATGTATGTAATGTTTAACTCTGTGACCATTAACCTTAAATTCAATCCCATTTGAATTTATTAATTCTATCATTCCGTATGGGAAAACTCTTTTGACTATAAATGGTCCAGACCATCTTGATTTCAATTTTCCAGGAAATAGCTTGAATCGTGAATTGAAAAGAAGAACTCTATCTCCTTCTTTGAATTCTCTTAAACTTCTGATTCTTTTATCATGCCATTTCTTTGTTCTTTCCTTATAGATTAACGAATTTTCGTATGCTTCATGTCTTAATTCTTCTAATTCGTTTAGTTGACTTAATCGTAGATGTCCGGCTTCATGTAAATCAAGATTATATGTCTTCAAAGCCCAAAATGCTTTGTGTTCAATTTCTACTGGAAGATGACATGCTTTTTCATAAACGAGTCTGAAAGGTGTGGTTCCAATTGGAGTTTTGTAGGCTGTTCTAAAAGCCCAGAGTGCATCCTCCAATTTAATGGACCATTCCTTCGGATTTGATCCTACGGTTTTTTCTAGAATACGTTTTAAAGCTCGGTTGGTATTTTCAACTTGTCCACTTGTCTGTGGATGATATGCAGTGGAGATTTTATGAGTTACTCCATATCTTTTGAGAACTTTCTCAAGTTGATTATTACAAAAATAAGTTCCCCGATCACTTATTAAAGCTTTCGGTGTTCCAAACCTTGCAAAAAGACGTTTTAAAAAATTGACTACAACTCGTGCATCGTTAGTTGGGAGAGCTTGTGCTTTCGCCCATTTAGATACATAATGAATGGCTACGAGAATGTAGAGATTATTATGAGATTTTGGAAATGGACCCATAAAGTCAATACCCCAAATGTCAAATACTTCACATACTTGAATGACATTTTGTAGCATTTCGTCACGTTGACTTATTTTTCTGGCCCTTTGACAAGCATCACAGGATTTGCAAAGAAGGTGTGCGTCTTTGTAAATTGTAGGCCAATAGAATCCAGCATCATAAACTTTTCTTGCTGTGAGTTGAGGCCCATAATGCCCTCCTGTTGGTCCTGTGTGACAATGGTTTAAGATTTTACTAGCTTCATCTCCGAATACACATCGGCGTTTTATTCCATCGGGACAACTTTTAAACAAATGTGGATCTTCCCAGAAATAGTGTTTTATATCACTGAAGAATTTCTTTCGTTTTTGGTACGACAATCCTTTTTCAAGGAATCCACATACAAAGTAGTTTGCATAGTCTGCAAACCATGGAATTTCATTATAATCTATCTTCAATAGATTCATCAGGAAAGTTGTCTTGTATGGCCGATTCATTTAGAACTTCTAATTCGGGATTTTCAAGACGAGAAAGATGATCGGCGGTGAGATTTTCTGCTCCTCTTTTATCTCAGATTTCAATATTGAACTCTTGTAAGAGTAAGATCCAACGAATTAATCTTGGTTTAGCATCTTGTTTCGAAAATAGGTATCTAAGAGCAGAATGGTCGGTATAGACCACCGTTTTTGCTAGAACGAGATATGATCGAAATTTGTCAAAAGCAAAGACAATAGCAAGGAGTTCTTTTTCAGTAGTTGTATAGTTCGTTTGTGCTCCTTGTAACGTCTTACTAGCATAATATAAAGGTTGAAATCTTTTTTCAATCCTTTGTCCTAAAACGGCTCCCATTGCAAAATCACTTGCTTCGCACATTAGTTCAAATGGTAGATTCCAATTTGGAGTTATCATGATCGGCGCATTAGTGAGTTTCTCTTTAAAAATATTAAAAGATTTGATGCATTCATCTGAAAAGATGAATGGAGCATCCTTTTCTAGGAGTTTATTCATAGAAGTGGCAATTTTAGAAAAATCTTTTATGAAACGTCGGTAAAAACCGGCATGCCCTAGAAAACTCCTAACTCCTCTAACATTGGTGGGATGTGGAAGTTTAGCAATTACATCTACTTTAGCTCTATCCACTTCAATTCCTTCCTTTGAAATTTTATGTCCAAGAACGATGCCTTCTTTAACCATGAAATGGCATTTCTCCCAATTAAGTACTAGATTTGATTGTTCGCATCTAATAAGTATTCGTTCAAGATTAGCTAGACATGATTCAAATGTATCACCGAAGACTGAAAAGTCATCCATTAAAACTTCCATGCATTCTTCTATCATGTCGTGAAAAATCGCCATCATGCACCTTTGAAAGGTTGCAGGGGCGTTGCAAAGTCCAAATGGCATGCGTTTGTAAGCAAAAGTACCATAAGGGCACGTGAATGTGGTTTTCTCTTGGTCTTCGGGTGCTATTGGAATTTTAAAGTATCCGGAAAAACCATCAAGAAAACAATAGTAACTATTTCCAGCTAATCTTTCCAACATTTGATCAATGAAAGGTAAGGGAAAGTGATATTTTCTGGTGGCGTCATTTAATTTTCTATAATCAATACATACACGCCATCCTGTTACAGTCCTAGTAGGAATAAGCTCATTTTTCTCATTTGTAATGACAGTCATGCCACCCTTCTTAGGCACGCATTGAACTGGCCTTACCCATGGACTATCAGAGATTGGATAAATTTGTAGTGACCCGAACTTTTCCATATTTATATATATATTAAATGAAATTGTTATTTACATGATTAAGTGTTTCCAACATGTTAAGCAATCAAACTTGTTAAGACTTGATTAATTGAAATAGGTTTCATATAGACAATTGACCACCCAAGTTGACCGGTGATTCACGAACGTTAAAACTTGTAAAAACTATACGATGACATATATATGGTTATATATATAGTTAACATGATTTTATTATAAGTATGTATCTCATTAGGTATTTTAACAATGAGTTATATACATAAAAATGAGACTATTAATTTAAGAAACTCGAAAACGATATATATAACGATTATCGTTATAACAACGTCTTACTAGGTACATATGAATCATATTAAGATATTGATACTCTTGGTTAATTATTTTAAATGATAAGTAAATATATTATTAAGTGTATTAACAATGAAATACATATGTAAAAATAAGACTACTAACTTAATGATTTCGAAACGAGACATATATGTAACGATTATCGTTGTAACGACATTTAACTGTATATATATCATACTAAGATATATTATATATCATAATATCATGATAATATAACAATTTAACATCTCATTTGTTATAATAAACAATGGGTTAACAACATTCAACAAGATCGTTAACCTAAAGGTTTCAAAACAACATTTACATGTAACGACTAACGATGACTTAACGACTCAGTTAAAATGTATATACATGTAGTGTTTTAATATGTATTCATACACTTTTGAAAGACTTCAAGACACTTATCAAAATACTTCTACTTAATAAAAATGCTTACAAATACATCCTCGTTCAGTTTCATCAACAATTCTACTCGTATGCACCCGTATTCGTACTCGTACAATACACAGCTTTTAGATGTATGTACTATTGGTATATACACTCCAATGATCAGCTCTTAGCAGCCCATGTGAGTCACCTAACACATGTGGGAACCATTATTTGGCAACTAGCATGAAATATCTCATAAAATTACAAAAATATGAGTAATCATTCATGACTTATTTACATGAAAACAAAATTACATATCCTTTATATCTAATCCATACAACAACGACCAAAAACACCTACAAACACTTTCATTCTTCAATTTTCTTCATCTAATTGATCTCTCTCAAGTTCTATCTTCAAGTTCTAAGTGTTCTTCATAAATTCCAAAAGTTCTAGTTTCATAAAATCAAGAATACTTCCAAGATTGCAAGTTTACTTCCAAGTTTTCTAAATCCATTCCAAGTAATCATCCAAGATCAAGAAACCTTTGTTACTTACAGTAGGTTATCTTTCTAATACAAGGTAATAATCAAATTCAAACTTTAATTCAATTTCTATAACTATAACAATCTTATTTCGAGTGGAAATCTTACTTGAAATTGTTTTCGTGTCATGATTCTGCTTCAAGAACTTTCAAGCCATCCAAGGATCCTTTGAAGCTAGATCTATTTTTCTCATTTCCAGTAAGTTTATCCAAGGAACTTGAGGTAGTAATGATGTTCATAACATCATTCGATTCATACATATAAAGCTATCTTATTCGAAGGTTTAAACTTGTAATCACTAGAAAATAGTTTAGTTAATTCTAAACTTGTTCGCAAATAAAAGTTAATCCTTCTAACTTGACTTTTAAAATCAACTAAACACATTTTCTATATCTATATGATATGCTAACTTAATGATTTAAAACCTGGAAACACGAAAAACACCGTAAAACCGGATTTACGCCGTCGTAGTAACACCGCGGGCTGTTTTGGGTTAGTTAATTAAAAACAATGATAAACTTTGATTTAAAAGTTGTTATTATGGGAAAATGATTTTTATTATGAACATGAAACTATATCCAAAAATTATGGTTAAACTCAAAGTGGAAGTATATTTTCTAAAATGGTCATCTAGACGTCGTTCTTTCGACTGAAATGACTACCTTTACAAAAATGACTTGTAACTTATTTTTCCGACTATAAACCTATACTTTTTCTGTTTAGATTCATAAAATAGAGTTCAATATAAAACCATGGCAATTTGATTCACTCAAAACGGATTTAAAATGAAGAAGTTATGGGTAAAACAAGATTGGATAATTTTTCTCATTTTAGCTACGTGAAAATTGGTAATAAATCTATTCCAACCATAACTTAATCAACTTGTATTGTATATTATGTACTCTTGAGATACCATAGATACGTATACAATGTTTCGACCTATCATGTCGACACATCTATATATATTTTGGAACAACCATAGACACTCTATATGTGAATGTTGGAGTTAGCTATACAGGGTTGAGGTTGATTCCAAAATATATATAGTTTGAGTTGTGATCAATACTGAGATACGTATACACTGGGTCGTGGATTGATTCAAGATAATATTTATCAATTTATTTCTGTACATCTAACTGTGGACAACTAGTTGTAGGTTACTAACGAGGACAGCTGACTTAATAAACTTAAAACATCAAAATATATTAAAAGTGTTGTAAATATATTTTGAACATACTTTGATATATATGTATATATTGTTATAGGTTCGTGAATCAACCAGTGGCCAAGTCTTACTTCCTGACGAAGTAAAAATCTGTGAAACTGAGTTATAGTCCCACTTTTAAAATCTAATATTTTTGGGATGAGAATACATGCGCTGTTTTTATAACTGTTTTACGAAATAGACACAAGTACTCGAAAATTACATTCTATGGTTGGATTATCGAAATCGAATATGCTCCTTTTTATTAAGTCTGGTAATCTAAGAATTAGGGAACAGACACCCTAATTGACGCGAATCCTAAAGATAGATCTATTGGGCCTAACAAACCCCATCCAAAGTACCGGATGCTTTAGTACTTCGAAATTTATATCATATCCGAAGGGTGTCCCGGAATGATGGGGATATTCTTATATATGCATCTTGTTAATGTCGGTTACCAGGTGTTCACCATATGAATGATTTTTATCTCTATGTATGGGATGTGTATTGAAATATGAAATCTTGTGGTCTATTGTTACGATTTGATATATATAGGTTAAACCTATAACTCACCAACATTTTTGTTGACGTTTAAAGCATGTTTATTCTCAGGTGAATACTAAGAGCTTCCGCTGTTGCATACTAAAATAAGGACAAGATTTGGAGTCCATGTTTGTATGATATTGTGTAAAAACTGCATTCAAGAAACTGATTTCGATGTAACATATTTGTATTGTAAACCATTATGTAATGGTCGTGTGTAAACAGGATATTTTAGATTATCATTATTTGATAATCTACGTAAAGCTTTTTAAACCTTTATTTATGAAATAAAGGTTATGGTTTGTTTTAAAAATGAATGCAGTCTTTGAAAAACGTCTCATATAGAGGTCAAAACCTCGCAACTAAATCAATTAATATGGAACGTTTTTAATCAATAAGAACGGGACATTTTAGTTGGTATCCGAGCGTTGGTCTTAGAGAACCAGAAAATTTGCATTAGTGTGTCTTATCGAGTTTGTTAGGATGCATTAGTGAGTCTGGACTTCGACCGTGTTTTCTTTAAAAATGATTGCTTAACATTTTTGTTGGAAACTATATATTATTAACATGTATATATTATGTGATATATTAATCTCTTAACGTGTTTGATATTGTGTGATAGATGTCTACCTCTAGCACAAATCCCATTGACTCGCCTAATAATAACGAATAGTCGAATATATATTGGACTGATTCACAAGTTCCCGAAGAAGAACCGGAAGAAGAATCAGAACCGGAAGAAGAATTAGAACCAGAAGAGGAGGAACCGGAGGAGGAAATAGAACTGGTGGGGGAAATAATAAAACGGTTAACTAAAAGAAAATCCTCAACCAACCGACCAAGGTTAATTATGGTCAATGGTGTTTCCGCCAAGGAAGCAAAATATTGGGAGGATTACCAATTCTCCGATGAATCGGATTCCGACGAGAATTCCGATGATGATATAGAAATTACCCCAACTGAATTTAAAAGGGCAAAAGAAAATAATAAGGGAAAGGGTATAAAAATAGAGAAATCTAATTCCAACCCCGATGAACTTTATATGTATCGTCAACCCCCGAAGCCCTTAAGTTGTAACAATGACCCGGGAACCTCTAAACCACCAGGTTTTTCTAAACCGTTGTGGAAAACGACAGCTCGTATTAGGGGAACATCATATATCCCTAGAAACTTGGCAAAACGAACCAAAATCGAAGAAGAGGAAACGAGCGAGTCGGAATAAGATAGTTGTATTCGTGTGGTGTAATATATGTAATATAGTGTGCTTATGCTTTATGATATATGTAAAAATTGCTTGTATTGATAAGTATTTTTTTTTATGAATCTAACTTTTGTCTATTTTACAGTATAAAAACACAAAATGGATAGACAACCCAATATTTTAAGAGACCTACCCGGAGACATGATTGATGAAATCTTGTCTAGAGTCGGTCAGAATTCTTCGGCACAACTATTTACGGCGAAATCAGTTTGTAAGACATTCGAAGAACGTTCCAAGAATTTCTTTGTTTATAAGAGACTTTTGTTTGAAAGATGGGGGATATCACATTGGGAAACCCATAAGTTACGATGTGTTTACTTTGACGCATATATTGCGGGGAACCCAAATGCTATTTTACGCAACGGGTTAAGAAATTATTTTGACTCAATGTATCCGAATATAGGACTTCATGATTTAGAAAAAGCGGCTAACATGCAGAAGCATGCTATGCTTACGGGTTAGTAATGTTCGCTTCTCACCAAAGTGAGACAAAGAATATCGGACTACAACTATTAAACAAACGTTCCCACAAGTGACGGAGTCGGTAATTGGGGTAAGAAATGAGGTTTTTAGGTTATTACGAGACTGTTGGTCATTACGTAACCCTCGTCCCTTTGACGACGTTACAACACGCTGTCTTATCAACGGCCATAACGGTTATGTTCCACAAGACTAAGGATGGGAAGTAGTCCTAGTAAAACTAGAATGCATGACTTGTTTCTGGACGTATGAATTACGTGTCTTTATTGCCTTTGCTGAACGACTTGTGTACTAGCTAGAATTATCTTCACAACTATCTTGTATCAAAGTTATTGTGTGCTATATTTCATGCTTTATGTAAAATAAGCGGTATTGTAAGTTTGTAAAATATTGTATAAAAGTTTGAACGCGAAATATTATTATAATCAGTTTTTCATATAGAATTGTAGTAGTTGAATTGTATAGTAGCTACTAAGTATGAACTTAACGGGTAGGTACTACCCGAATTTAAACTTATAAAACGCTAATATGAAGAAAAAGCTTTTATAAATGAGTTCATATTATGCTACAAAATACTATTAACTACTCTTACTATTCTGTATGATTAACTTGTTCCATTTGACTATTTTGAAGGAAATGGCACCGACTACTCGACACACCGTGAATATGAATGAAGAGGAATTCCGTACTTTTCTAGCTTCAAACATAGCCGCAGTACAGGCTGCACTACATACCAACAATAACCTTGGATCTAGCAGTACATGAAATCGTGTAGGATGCACCTATAAAGAATTCACTGCCTGCAAACCTTTGGAATTTGATGGAACCGAAGGACCGATCGGATTGAAACGGTGTACCGAGAAGGTCGAATCGGTGTTTGCCATAAGTAAGTGTACTGAAGAGGAAAAAGTGAAGTACGCTACGCATACCTTCACAGGTTCTACATTAACATGGTGGAATACCTATCTAGAGCAAGTGGGATAAGATGATGCGTATGCACTACCGTGGTCTGCATTCAAGCACTTGATGAACGAGAAGTACCGTACCAGAACCGAGGTCAATAAGCTCAAGACAGAACTTAGAGGGTTACGAACCCAAGGATTTGATATTACCACGTACGAAAGACGATTCACAGAATTGTGCCTATTGTGTCCGAGAGCATTCGAAGATGAGGAAGAGAAGATCGACGCGTTTGTGAAAGGATTACCGGAAAGAATCCAAGAAGATATAAGTTCACACGAGCCCGCCTCCATACAACAGGCATGTAGAATGGCTCACAAACTAGTGAACCAGATTGAGGAAAGAATTAAAGAACAGACGGCTGAAGAGGCCAATGTGAAGCAAGTCAAAAGAAAGTGGGAGGAAAACGGTGATAAGAATCACCAATACAACAACAACAGCAATTACAATAATAATCGCAACAATTATCCCAACAATCGCAACATCAATCGCAACTACAACAAACGGCCCAACAACAATAACAGCAACAACAACAACAACAACAACAACAACAACAACAACAACAACAACAACAACAACAACAGCAGCAACTACAACAATCATCCCAACAACAATAACAACCGCAACAACAACAACAACAACAACAATCAGAAGCAGCTATGCCAAAGGTGTGAAAAGTATCACTCGGGGTTCTGCACCAAATTTTGCAACAAGTGTAAAAGAAATGGTCATAGCGCGGTGAAGTGTGAGGTCTACGGACCAGGGGTTAACAGAACGAAAGGAACAAATGGTGTCAGAACGAGTAATGGCGGAGCAAGTAGTGTCGGAGCAAGTTATGCCAATGTAGTTTGCTATAAATATGGAAAACCGGGCCACATTATTAGAAATTGCCCGAACTAGGAGAACACAAATGGACAAGGCCGCGGAAGAGTTTTCAATATTAATGCGGTAGAGGCACAGGAAGACCCGGAGCTTGTTACGGGTACGTTTCTTATTGACAATAAATCTGCTTACGTTTTATTTGATTCGGGTGCGGATAGAAGCTATATGAGTAGAGATTTTTGTGCTAAATTAAGTTGTCCATTGACGCCATTGGATAGTAAATTTTTACTCGAATAAGGAAACGCTAAATTAATTTCAGCAGATAATATATGCCGGAATCGAGAAATTAAACTGGGTAGCGAAATATTTAAGATTGATTTGATACCAGTAGAGTTAGGGAGTTTTGATGTAATAGTTGGCATGGACTGGCTGAAGAAGGTGAAAGCAGATATCGTATGTTATAAAAATGCAATTCGCATTGTACGAGAAGAAGGAGAACCCTTAATGGTGTATGGAGAATAGGGCAACATGAAGCTACATCTTATTAGTAATTTGAAGGCACAAAAACTAATAAGAAAAGGTTGCTATGCTGTTCTAGCACACGTCGAGAAAGTACAAACTGAAGAAAAGAGCATCAATGATGTTCCCGTCGCAAAAGAATTTCCCGATGTATTTCCGAAAGAATTACCGAGACTACCTCCACATCGATCTGTTGAATTTCAAATAGATCTTATACCAGGAGCTGCACCAATAGCTCGTGCTCCTTATAGACTCACACCCAGCGGGATGAAAGAACTGCAAGGCAACTGCAAGAACTATTAGAACGTGGTTTCATTCGACCAAGCACATCATCATGGGGAGCTCCTGTTTTGTTTGTCAAGAAGAAGGATGGTACATTTAGGTTGTGTATTGACTACAGAGAGTTGAACAAACTTACCATCAAAAACCGTTATCCACTGCCGAGAATTGATGACTTATTTGATCAACTACAAGGCTCGTCAGTTTATTCAAAGATCGATTTACGTTCTGGATATCATCAAATGCGAGTAAAGGAGGATGATATTCCAAAAACTACTTTTAGGACGCGTTATGGTCATTACGAGTTTATGGTTATGCCGTTTGGATTGACTAATGCACCAGCTGTGTTCATGGACCTTATGAACTGAGTGTGTGGGCCATATCTTGACAAGTTTGTCATTGTTTTCATCGATGACATACTTATTTACTCAAAGAATGATCAAGAGCACGAAGAACATTTGAGAAAAGTGCTAGAAGTATTGAGGAAAGAAAGACTGTACGCTAAGTTTTCAAAGTGTGCATTTTGGTTGGAAGAAGTTCAATTCCTCGGTCACATAGTGAACAAAGAAGGTATCCAGGTGGACCCGGCAAAGATCGAAACCGTTGAAAAGTGGGAAACCCCAAAAACTCCGAAGCATATACGTCAATTTTTAGGATGGCTGGTTACTACAGAAGATTCATCCAAGATTTCTCCAAAATAGCAAAACCCTTGACTGCATTAACGCATAAAGGGAAGAAATTTGAATGGAAGGATGAACAAGAGAAGGCGTTTCAATTATTGAAGAAAAAGCTAACTACGGCACCTATATTGTCATTGCCTGAAGGGAATGATGATTTTGTGATTTATTGTGACGCATCAAAGCAAGGTCTCGGTTGTGTATTAATGCAACAGATGAAAGTGATTGGTTATGCGTCTAGACAATTGAAGATTCACGAGCAAAATTATACGACGCATGATTTGGAATTAGGCGCGGTTGTTTTTGCATTAAAGACTTGGAGGCACTACTTATATGGGGTCAAATGTATTATATATACCGACCACAAAAGTTTTCAACACATATTTAATCAGAAACAACTGAATATGAGGCAGCGTAGGTGGATTGAATTGTTGAATGATTACGACTTTGAGATTCGTTACCACCCGGGGAAGGCAAATGTGGTAGCCGACGCCTTGAGCAGAAAGGACAGAGAACCCATTCGAGTAAAATCTATGAATATAATGATTCACACTAACCTTACTACTCAAATAAAGGAGGCGCAACAAGGAGTTTTAAAAAGGGAAATTTAAAGGATGAAATACCCAAAGGATCGGAGAAGCATCTTAATATTCGGGAAGACGGAACCCGGTATAGGGCTGAAAGAATTTGGGTACCAAAATTTGGAGATATGAGAGAAATGGTACTTAGAGAAGCTCATAAAACCAGATACTCAATACATCCTGGAACGGGGAAGATGTACACGGATTTTAAGAAACATTTTTGGTGGCCAGGTATGAAAGCCGATATTGCTAAATATGTAGGAGAATGTTTGACGTGTTCTAAGGTCAAAGCTGAACATCAGAAACCATCAGGTCTACTACAACAACCTGAAATCCCGGAATGGAAATGGGAAAACATTACCATGGATTTCATTACTAAATTGCCAAGGACTGCAAGTGGTTATGATACTATTTGGGTAATAGTTGATCGTCTCACCAAGTCAGCACACTTCCTGCCAATAAGAGAAGATGACAAGATGGAGAAGTTAGCACGACTGTATTTGAAGGAAGTCATCTCCAGACATGGAATACCAATCTCTATTATCTCTGATAGGGATGGCAGATTTATTTCAAGATTCTGGCAGACATTACAGCAAGCATTGGGAACCCGTCTAGACATGAGTACTGCCGATCATCCACAAACTGATGGGCATAGCGAAAGGACGATACAAATGCTTGAAGACATGCTACGATCTTGTGTTATTGATTTCGGAAACAGTTGGGATCGACATCTACCGTTAGCAGAATTTTCCTACAACAACAGCTACCATTCAAGCATTGAGATGGCGCCGTTTGAAGCACTTTATGATAGAAAGTGTAGGTCTCCGATTTGTTGGAGTGAAGTGGGGGATAGACAGATTACGGGTCCGGAGAAAATACAAGAAACTACCGAGAAAATTATCCAAATTCAACAAAGATTGAAAACCGCCCAGAGTCGACAAAAGAGCTACGCGGACAGTAAAAGAAAAGATATAGAGTTTGAAATTGGAGAAATGGTCATGCTTAAGGTTTCACCTTGGAAAGGCGTTGTTCGATTTGGTAAACGGGGGAAACTAAATCCTAGGTACATTGGACCATTCAAGATTATAGATCGTGTCGGACCAGTAGCTTACCAACTGGAGCTACCTCAACAACTCGCGGCTGTACATAACACTTTCCACGTCTCAAATTTGAAGAAATGTTTTGCTAAAGAAGATCTCACTATTCCGTTGGACGAAATCCAAATCAATGAAAAACTTCAATTCATTGAAGAACCCATCGAAATAATGGATCGTGAGGTTAAGAGACTTAAACAAAACAAGATACCGATTGTTAAGGTTCGATGGAATGCTCGTAGAGGACCTGAGTTCATCTGGGAGCATGAAGATCAGATGAAGAAGAAATACCCGCATTTATTTCCAAAAGTTACGTCAACACCTCCAACTGCTTAAAATTTCGGGACGAAATTTATTTAACGGGTAGGTACTGTAGTGACCCGAACTTTTCCATGTTTATATATATATTAAATGAAATTGTTATTTACATGATTAAGTATTTCCAACATGTTAAGCAATCAAACTTGTTAAGACTTGATTAATTGAAATAGGTTTCATATAGACAATTGACCACCCAAGTTGACCGGTGATTCACGAACGTTAAAACTTGTAAAAACTATACGATGACATATATATGGTTATATATATAGTTAACATGATTTTATTATAAGTATGTATCTCATTAGGTATTTTAACAATGAGTTATATACATAAAAATGAGACTATTAATTTAAGAAACTCGAAAACGATATATATAACGATTATCGTTATAACAACGTCTTACTAGGTACATATGAATCATATTAAGATATTGATACACTTGGTTAATTATGTTAAATGATAAGTAAATATATTATTAAGTGTATTAACAATGAAATACATATGTAAAAATAAGACTACTAACTTAATGATTTCGAAACGAGACATATATGTAACGATTATCGTTGTAACGACATTTAACTGTATATATATCATACTAAGATATATTATATATCATAATATCATGATAATATAACAATTTAACATCTCATTTGTTATAATAAACAATGGGTTAACAACATTCAACAAGATCGTTAACCTAAAGGTTTCAAAACAACATTTACATGTAACGACTAACGATGACTTAACGACTCAGTTAAAATGTATATACATGTAGTGTTTTAATATATATTCATACACTTTTGAAAGTCTTCAAGACACTTATCAAAATACTTCTACTTAATAAAAATGCTTACAATTACATCCTCGTTCAGTTTCATCAACAATTCTACTCGTATGCACCCGTATTCGTACTCGTACAATACACAGCTTTTAGATGTATGTACTATTGGTATATACACTCCAATGATCAGCTCTTAGCAGCCCATGTGAGTCACACCTAACATATGTGGGAACCATCATTTGGCAACTAGCATGAAATATCTCATAAAATTATAAAAATATGAGTAATCATTCATGACTTATTTACATGAAAACAAAATTACATATCCTTTATATCTAATCCATACACCAACGACCAAAAACACCTACAAACACTTTCATTCTTCAATTTTCTTCATCTAATTGATCTCTCTCAAGTTCTATCTTCAAGTTCTAAGTGTTCTTCATAAATTCCAAAAGTTCTAGTTTCATAAAATCAAGAATACTTCCAAGATTGCAAGTTTACTTCCAAGTTTTCTAAATTCATTCCAAGTAATCATCCAAGATCAAGAAAACTTTGTTACTTACAGTAGGTTATCTTTCTATTACAAGGTAATAATCATATTCAAACTTTAATTCAATTTCTATAACTATAACAATCTTATTTCGAGTGGAAATCTTACTTGAAATTGTTTTCGTGTCATGATTCTGCTTCAAGAACTTTCAAGCCATCCAAGGATCCTTTGAAGCTAGATATATTTTTCTCATTTCCAGAAGGTTTATCCAAGGAACTTGAGGTAGTAATGATGTTCATAACATCATTCGATTCATACATATAAAGCTATCTTATTCGAAGGTTTAAACTTGTAATCACTAGAAAATAGTTTAGTTAATTCTAAACTTGTTCGCAAATAAAAGTTAATCCTTCTAACTTGACTTTTAAAATCAACTAAACACATGTTCTATATCTATATGATATGCTAACTTAATGATTTAAAACCTGGAAACACGAAAAACACCGTAAAACCGGATTTACGCCGTCGTAGTAACACCGCGGGCTGTTTTGGGTTAGTTAATTAAAAACTATGATAAACTTTGATTTAAAAGTTGTTATTCTGGGAAAATGATTTTTATTATGAACATGAAACTATATCCAAAAATTATGGTTAAACTCAAAGTGGAAGTATGTTTTCTAAAATTGGTCATGTAGACGTCGTTCTTTCGACTGAAATGACTACCTTTACAAAAAAGACTTGTAACTTATTTTTCTGACTATAAACCTATACTTTTTCTGTTTAGATTCATAAAATAGAGTTCAATATGAAACCATGGCAATTTGATTCACTCAAAACGGATTTAAAATGAAGAAGTTATGGGTAAAACAAGATTGGATAATTTTTCTCATTTTAGCTACGTGAAAATTGGTAACAAATCTATTCCAACCATAACTTAATCAACTTGTATTGTATATTATGTAATCTTGAGATACCATAGACACGTATACAATGTTTCGACCTATCATGTCGACACATCTATATATATTTCGGAACAACCATAGACACTCTATATGTGAATGTTGGAGTTAGCTATACAGGGTTGAGGTTGATTCCAAAAGATATATAGTTTGAGTTGTGATCAATACTGAGATACGTATACACTGGGTCGTGGATTGATTCAAGATAATATTTATCGATTTATTTCTGTACATCTAACTGTGGACAACTAGTTGTAGGTTACTAACGAGGACAGCTGACTTAATAAACTTAAAACATCAAAATATATTAAAAGTGTTGTAAATATATTTTGAACATACTTTAATATATATGTATATATTGTTATCGATTCGTGAATCAACCAGTGGCCAAGTCTTACTTCCCGATTCGTGAATACATGCGCTGTTTTTATAACTGTTTTACGAAATAGACACAAGTACTCGAAAATTACATTCTATGATTGGATTATCGAAATCGAATATGCCCCTTTTTATTAAGTCTGGTAATCTAAGAATTAGGGAACAGACACCCTAATTGACGCGAATCCTAAAGATAGATCTATTGGGCCTAACAAACCCCATCCAAAGTACCGGATGCTTTAGTACTTCGAAATTTATATCATATCCGAAGGGTGTCCCGGAATGATGGGGATATTCTTATATATGCATCTTGCTAATGTCGGTTACCAGGTGTTCACCATATGAATGATTTTTATCTCTATGTATGGGATGTGTATTGAAATATGAAATCTTGTGGTCTATTGTTACGATTTGATATATATAGGTTAAACCTATAACTCACCAATATTTTTGTTGACGTTTAAAGCATGTTTATTCTCAGGTGAATACTAAGAGCTTCCGCTGTTGCATACTAAAATAAGGACAAGATTTGGAGTCCATGTTTGTATGATATTGTGTTAAATCTGCATTCAAGAAACTGATTTCGATGTAACATATTTGTATTGTAAACCATTATGTAATGGTCGTGTGTAAACAGGATATTTTAGATTATCATTATTTGATAATCTACGTAAGGCTTTTTAAACCTTTATTTATGAAATAAAGGTTATAGTTTGTTTTAAAAATGAATGCAGTCTTTGAAAAACGTCTCATATAGAGGTCAAAACCTCGCAACGAAATCAATTAATATGGAACGTTTTTAATCAATAAGAACGGGACATTTCAAAATTAAACCTGCATCAAGTAGTTTAATAATTTCTTTCTTAACTACATCTTGCATATTAGATTTAGTATTCGTTGGCGTTGCACATACGTTTTATGACCTTCTTCCATAAGGATTTTATGTGTGCAATACGAAGGACTTATTCCTTTAATATCATGAATCTTCCATGCAATGGCTGGTTTATGAGCTTTCAACACAGAAATGAGTTGTGATTTCTCATTTTCAGTAAGAGAAGACGATATTATTACAGGTAATTCAGATTCACCATGTAAATAAGCGTATTCCAAATGGTTTGGAAGTGGCTTTAACTCTAATTTCGGAGGTTCTTATATCGATGATTTATATCTATATCTGTCTTCTTCTTTTAGCATTTGAATTTCTTCTGTTGTTAGTTCATATCCATTAGCTATTAGTGTAGCTAACATTTCAGTTTCATCAATTTGTTCAGTTCCTTCTCCTAAAGAACATTCTCCTGTTCCTTGTAATTCTGGAAATTCTTCTAATAATTCTGCATGTGAATCTATAGTTTGAATATAATAACATGTATCATCTGCAGATTGCGGTTGTTGCATTGCTCTATCAACTGAAAAGGTAACACTCTCATCCTCTATACTTAGGGTCAATTTCTTACCAAACACGTCTATCATTGCTTTAGCCGTGTTTAAGAATGGTCTTCCTAATATGAGAGGAACTTGAGAATCTTCTTCCATGTCCAGAACAACAAAATCTACTGGAAATACTAAAGTACCAACTTTAACTAGCATGTTCTCCATTATCCCTCTAGGATATTTTATTGATCTATCGGCTAGTTGTATACTTATTCTTGTTGGTTTCAATTCTCCAAGGTCTAGTTTAGTGTATAGTGAATACGGCATTAGATTTATACTAGCACCTAAGTCTGCTAATGCTTCTATTGAACTAAGACTACCCAGAAAACATGGAATTGTGAAACTTCCTGGATCTGATAGTTTTTCTGGTATCTTATTCAACAGCACTGCTGAACAATTAGCATTCATAGTAACGGCCTAGAGTTCTTCCATTTTCTTTCTATTTGATATTAGATCTTTCAAGAATTTAGCATATCTAGGCATTCCTGAAATCACATCAATGAAAGGAAGATTTACATTGATCTGTTTAAACATATCCAAGAATTTGGATTGCTCGGCTTCAAGTTTCTCTTTTTTCATTTTACTCGGGTAAGGAAGTGGTGCTTGGTATGGTTTAACATAAGGTTTAGCCTTAACTGTGTTATCTTCATTAACCTTTTAAACTACCGGTTCTTTTTCCTTATCTTGTTCAGGTTGTGGTTCTTGTGGAGTAGGAATAGCTTCATCAGAAGTTACAGGTATTTCAGGTGGTTTAAGTGTTGTACCACTTCTTGTGGTAATAGCTTTAGCTGTTTCATTCCGGGGGTTAGCATTTGTATCACTAGGTAAACTTCCCGGTTTTCTTTCACCTATTAACCTTGCTAGGTTACTTACTTCTTGTTCCAAGTTTTGAATAGAAACTTGTTGATTTCTAAATGCTTGAGCATTTTGTTCATTAGTTTGTTTTTGAGATGTGAAAAACTGCGTTTGAGTTTCAACTACCTTTGTCATCATATCTTCTAAATTCGGCTTTTTATCATCGGTTTGTTGTGGTTTGTTTTGAAAATTAGGTCTTTGCTGATTGTAAGTATTATTGGATACTTGTTGATTGCTAGGACCTTGTTGGATGTTATATGGAACATTTCGGTTATAATTCTGGTTTTGATTATAAATTGGTCTTGGCGGTTGATAATTATTCTGATAATTATTTCCAGGCCTTTGGTTTAGATATGAAACATTCTCTCTTTGTTCCATTGTTAATTCAATACTGAGACAATCTTTTGTCAAATGTGGTCCTCCACACTGCTCACAACTAATTCGTATTGAGTGAATATCTTTAGTCATCTTTTCCATTCGTCTCTCGACAGCATCTATCTTTGCGGAAATGGAATCTAAGTCATGGCTAGAATCGGCTCTAGCTGCTTTAGATGATCTAACGATATCTTTTTCTTGGTGCCACTTATGTGAGTGGGAAGCAGTGTTATCAATAATTTTGTAAGCATCAGTTTCGGTTTTCTTCATAATAGAACCACCAGCTACTATATCTATGTCTTTTCTTGTAGTGATGTCGCATCCTTGGTAGAATATTTGTACTATTTGACAGGTGTCTAAACCATGTTGCGGACATCCTCTCAATAACTTTCCAAATCTGGTCCACGCCTCATATAGAGTTTCATTCGGTTTCTGTGTGAACGTAACAATTTCTCCTTGAAGTCTTACGGCTTTAGATGCCGGAAAGAATTGTTTAAGAAATTTTTCAACTAAAACATCCCATGTATCAATCGCCCCTTCAGGTAACGATTCCAACCAATCTTTGGCTTCTCCCTTTAAAGTCCAGGGAAATAACATGACATATATCTGTTCATCTTCAACTTCTCTTATTTTAAATAGTGTGCAGATCCTATTAAAGGTACGAAAATGTTCATTTGGATCTTCCTTCGGCGCACTACTAAATTGGCATTGATTAGTCACCATATGTGTAACATCCCGCGTTTTTCCGTTAAATTATTTTAACACCGTCTTTTTTTTTTAAATAACATCCCTCGTCACCTATACTCGCGCACTTCGTTAACTAGTGTTCATGATAATCCCGTTACTCGATTATAACATCTCTCGTTAACTTGCGTTTTAAAAATATTCGTTTGGTTATTTCCCGCACCCGAAAACAAACTTGAGGGACTAATCTCGCCACTCGGATAAACTTGGCTAACTAGTGACTCCTCACCACCACACACTTCATTTCACCATATTCTTCCTCTTTTTCTTTCTTCCTTTTCTCTCAAGAACACAAACACAAAATTCATCATCTAATTTTGATCTTGGAAGCTCACAACAAATCCGACTACATATTCTTAATCCTCTCGTCATCCTCTACGATTTGATACTAACTACACCGATTTTGGGTAACATTTCTAAAACTCTAGATTTCTCAAATTCATGTTTTTGACTTGATATGTTGTTAGTTAGTGTCTATAGCTCGTGTATAACATGAATATATGATTTGTATGCTCGATCTTGATGTTTTGGTGTAACTAGCTTGAAAATGAAAAGTGTATGCTAAATCTTTGATTTTGGATGATGAAATGTGTTTAGATGTTAATGTTTGTGTGTTCAAAGTGTTAGTTACTTCAATAGCTTCGTTTTGGTGTGTTGATTGACATGAAAACCTTACATTAACATGATTAGTGATTTTGAGGTTTTGGTTAGGGTTTGACAACTCTTAAAACGAACTTTTGATGCGTTGAATGCTTGTTAATGTTATTGATAATTGTTTAGTTGTATTACATGTTTCATTACCTTCAAAACGGCATATCATATGTATAAATTGGATTCCCGAAACTTAAATTACAATTGATGAACTTGAAACTTGAAAATAAACCTCTATTGATCACTTGACGGGATTTCTGTTATTGTATATGATGTTTTTGCTTGATGAAAAGTGCTTAGTTGCGTTCCTTGTCGAAAGAGCTTTCCGGTGATATAAAATACATGTTCTAATTGTTTGCGGATCATAAATTGTGATTGTTTGAAGTTTGGGTCGTGCACTTGTGTTTTTCTGCAAACAGTACCTGAATGCCCATTGGGACGCCGTCCTGATTTTTGGGACGCCGTCCCACTCTTCAATTTGGGACGCCGTCCTGATTTTGGGACGCCATCCCACTCTTCATATTGGGACACCGTCCTGATTTTGGGACACCGTCCTGATACACTAAAATGGGCTGTTTTGCTTGGTCATTTGACGTAAAATGTTTGATATGCTACGGACCTCCGATTAACATGAAACTTGGCCAACATGCTCATATATGATTATATAACTTAGAAAAATTGTCGGATACCCGACCCGACCCCGTTGACTTTGACTTTGACCAAGTTTGACTTTTAGTCAAACTTAACTAAACACTTATGCAATCGTTCTAGTCTTTATTTTATACTTGATTCTTGCATGAAACTTGACAACGTGATTCACATGCTATACTTTTCAAGTCGTAACGAGCCATAGGACTAATTGAACACATTTCACCCGACCTTGTGTCGTAACCGGTTAATTGATACAACTTATTTGTTTAGGTCAAGACTAGCACTATCCTTCGCACACGTTATTTTGTGAAGTACTTTTCGTACGTGCACTCAAGGTGAGATCATAGTCCCACTTTTACTCTTTTTGAACTTACATTTGGGATGAGAAAACATAAACATTTCTTTACTAAGTGAACACAAGTACAGGAAAACAAACATTCTACATACGAGTTTAGAACAAAATCCTCAATTCGATTATCATTAGTTACACTTGCCGGGTGTAAGCGAGAACTTATGTTGTATGGATCCATATGGGTTTGACAAACCCTCATTCAAACGGTTCGCTACCGTTTACGAATGAAATATATTTTCGAGAAACAGTGTATGTTCTAGCACTAAGTGATGGGGTTCAATGGGAGAAATGTTAAGCATTGATAATTGGGTGCTCGTGAAACAAATTTTGGAATGGTTAACTATTAATTCGATGTTGCAAATCTTGTGGTTCAATCTACTTATTTACTCACTTACTTACTTAAACCTATGATTTCACCAACGTTTTCGTTGACAGATTTCTATGTTTTTCTCAGGTCTTTGAACGATATGTGTTACATGCTTCCGCTCATTATTTTGATACTTGCTTTGGATGTCGAGTATTTATGCATACACGGAGCGTCTTTTGGCTACTTTTAAATTGTGTTGCATAAGTTTCATTTGTACTTATAACTTTGTAACGTAACTTGTGGTGGAACTATTCTCGTAAACTTTGAACAATCTTTACATTTGAAATGAATGCGACATATCTTTTGGTCAAACGTTGTTTTAAAGACTTATGACCACGTAACGGGACCTAAGTAGACGGCGCCGTCAATGACGATTTTGTCGGGTCGCTACAGATGGTATCAGAGCGTTGGTTGTAGGGATTTAGAGTTCATTGGTGTCGACCCCGAGTAATAGGGTACATTGGTGAGTCTAGACTACAACCGGCATATAGACTTGAAGTAGGAATTACTTGACTACTTGTGCATTTATACTCGAACGCTTCTACTCATATCTACTCTTAGTTCCTCTTAATCTCACGTTGTTTAATTTGATTGACACGCCACCTTGACTATATGAAATGATGTCGAATGCACATATGAATCAGGGCAATATAATTTCTGGGATTATATTACGGTGACTCATATGAACGTTCCGACATTATGACATAAAGAATTTAAGGCGAGTCGAGGAAAAACTTCTCTTTATCTTTATTCTATATCACGGTTAGTATTATTGAGAATACTAATCAATGATATTCTTGTGTCATGAAGGAACAATGGCTCACCAAGGTCAACCCAATACTCCTTCCGAAACTCTCGAACAAGCTCTTCAACGAATGATAACCACCGCCGTGGGTGCGGCCGTGGCCGATCACTTTTCCAACAACAATAATCATGGAGCTGGTAATTCAAACGAGGGGTGCTCCTACAAGAACTTCATGGGGTGCAAACCTCCCACTTTCTATGGAACCGAGGGACCGGTTGCTCTCACCAGATGGTTTGAACAAACGGAAGCCGTTTTTAACATAAGCGGTTGTCGGGACCAAGATAAGGTCAAGTTTTCCACCCTCACTCTCACCGGTATTGCTTTCTCATGGTGGAACACGTATGTACAATCGGTGGGTATCGATGAAGCCCATGAAGGTGTTTCGTATGCCCGAGATACATATTAAATTAACGTGGCTAACGTGTTATGATCCAAGTCGGGTCATACCCAATAACAAACTTACCGACACCTTATTCGTATTTGATTTTAACGATTGGTTCATTGATCAAATACGCGACACTTGAACTTTAAGAAAAATGGTTTTCTTAAATATTACTTGATGTGTGTATATATATATAAATTATGGAATAATTTATATAATATGAATTTAATTATTTATAGGTAAATAATTAATAATGTTATATTACATTTTGTATAAATTGGTTTTATATAAAATGCACATGTTTATATGTGGAAGTTTATAAAAAGGGTTTTATAAAAATTAATACTTTTATAAAACTTATTTTATATAAACAAGTTTGAAGTGGCATTGGGAGTGAAGTGCACATGCTAGAGACTCTTGTTTTTAGTTGGTCATGCTTTTGTATTGATCAATAAAACTTGTCCCTTGACTCATGGTAACCAAGGCATGCAAACACACTTCAAATACACATAAAAAAGATCAAAAAAAAAAACTGCACAAAGGGGTTGTTGCAGCTGCTGAATGCCGTAGGCCTTTAGGGTCCAAAGAGGGTTCATATTTTGATCTTTGCAAGCTAATTTCAAGTGCAAATAAATCCTAACTAATAGCAAGGGTGTTGGTGCATAGTTTGGGGTATTATCTCTTGAGGTTTCATGCTTTTGGAACTTGCATTCATCATCATTTCTTGAGAGCTGCTGTCCAGAAATTTTGAGTACATTAAAGTGGGTTTCAAGCTAGATTAACAAGGGTGTTGAGGTTACAAAGTCTAGCTAACTTAGGGGTGGTGTTGGAGGATCAAAAGCTTGAAGTTCTACACTCTTGTTCATCATCCTACTACCATTTTGGACAGCCCTTAAACTTAGTTTAAGGAGGTATATAACTCTTCCTTTTCTTGTTAGTTTGTAAGCTTATGTTCACAACTTGATCCATGGGGTTTAGCTTTAAATTGGTTTAAAGATTAACAAGTTTAATTGGTAATTACACGCTTCCATTTTGTTTTAATCTTAAATGGTTTTAAGAGTTTCAAACTTGTTAAATCCCAACAATGGTATCTAGAGCCGAAGTTGTTGAAATATGCTTCGAATTGTTGTCTTTAAACCCACTATATTTGCATTCCAAGTACATGCATGAAAATGGAATACAAAAATTGTCGGGTTTGGGTGGGTTTGATATGATGGCCGAAATTTTGGATGTTCCAAAAGGGGTTTGGAACTTGTCATTTTGGTCATTTTTGGTTGCATGTTAAAGTTCACAATCCTAGCCTTGACCTTGTGTTGATTGCATGCTATATTTGGTTGATTTGTTATATTCATTTGGTATGTAATATTATTCATTCAATTGGCATGTAATAATTATTATTTTTTTGGCTATGTAATTTGTTTTACATTTGGTATGTAAAATAGAATAGGTTGTATTTCATTTTCTAGATAAAAATGTATTAGGATACATATTTTGTAAAAATGAAGAACAAGATCATGAAGACTTGAAGAACACAAGGAGCATTTGGATGCAAGGTTAAGTGGGAGATTGGAAATCTCTTGCTTTGTGTTGAAACCCCTTAACCGGTGACGTTTGTTTTTGGCTAAACAAACGTCCACCAAAATGGCTAGATTGTGAACATACTTATTTTGCATGTGTGGTTGTTTGTATGATTATTGTTTTGTATGTTTGGTTGATACAATTAATCACAAAATAACAACAAACAAAACGACAATTTAATTGGTTAAATTAGACGTTCTAAGTACATGCAAAACGGCAATTTAAATGGTTAAATTAAAATAGCAACCAAAAACCTTAATAAATGGTTATTAAGAACAAGAAAAGGATAACGTATATAAAATGGTTTATATCAAGTAATTGGCTCAATTACAAAACATGAAATTGGTTTTTCATAAGTACCATACACTAAATGCATGTTGGTGTATGGCATAAAAGTTTTCTCAAACTAGAATTAACGAAAACTTAAAATCCCTTTTACAAACAAGGTAAACAAGTTTAACGCCATCCTATTGTGTGACACTTAAAAGTATTAGGGAACTCATGATGGGATAAAGGTCACCTAACCGTTATGAGCAAACTAATATGATTAAGGTAAATTTCGCATGCTTGTGGGATAAAGGTCACCTAACCACTCGTATGTTAAATTTACAAGTCTATACAAATAGGACGACTTGATTTGGGAATCATGAACTTAGGGTCACCGAAGCATGATGAACAAATAGGCGTTGATGGGATAATATGCCATGCAAAAGGATTGCATGATCCCATAACTTAGAAGTTGCAAAGGATTGCAATTGTCATATAATGACTACCTAGCTAAATCAAATAACGGGATAAAGGTCACCTAACCGAAATTTGGTTTACCGTTGGATTCTAAAATTTAATAAATATCAATCAAATTAAAAGGGTATTGTTTATTAAATCTGAAATCGATACTTAAAATAAACTTTGTTGAATTTTGTAGATGGCCGCTAATAACAACGACAACATGCAAAACGCACCACTTAACATGAACAACCTATCATTACGGTCTCTCCTCGAGAAAGACAAACTTAACCATACCAACTTTATGGATTGGTTCCGCAATCTTCGGATTGTCCTCAAACAAGAGGATAAAGCGTATGTACTTGAGGACCCCATTCCCGATCAACCGGATGAGAATGATGTGGAAGCAATGGCCTCTTATGATAAGTATTGCCACGACTCCCTTCAAGTCTCATGCTTAATGCTTGGGACTATGATACCCGAACTCCAAAAGGATTTCGAGCATCATAGTGCATACGACATGATAACGCAATTGAAGGAGATGTTCCTCCAACAAGCGCGTGTCGAGCGTTTCGAAACGGTTCGGGCGCTACATGCTTGTCGTATGGACGATACCCAATCGGTTTCATCTTATGTACTTAAGATGAAAAGCCTTATCGATCGTGCTAACCGTCTCAACCTAAACATATCAAATGAGTTAGCCACCGATCTTATCCTTAACTCCCTATCAAAAAGGTTTGATCAATTTGTAATTAATTACAATATGAATGGGATGGATAAGAGCATAGGTGAGCTTCACGGTATGCTTAGAACGGCGGAAACTAGCATGGGTAAAAGGGCTTTACCCGTGTTAGCAATCGATCAAGGTGGGTCAAAAGGTAACACCTCTAAGCCAAAGGTGGCCAAGAGAAAAGGACCCGCCCATCAAGGCAAAGGGAAAGGGAAGATGGTTACCCCAACCATCAACAAGGCTAAGAAGCAAAAGGTAGCCGAGAAGGCAAACCCCAAAGAAGACCCATGTTTCGGTTGCGGTGAGATGGGTCATTGGAAACGAAACTGTCCGGTCTATCTTAAGGAGTTGAAGGACAAGAGGGATGCAGGGCAAACCTCAGGTAATATGTATATGGTATATATAGAGCTTAGTATTACTTCTTCTAATACATGGGTATTAGACACGGGATGTGGAACTCATATTTGCAATTCTTTGCAGGGGTTCAAAAGAAGTGATCATAAGGCGGGAACATCAAGTCTCTATATGGGCAATGGTGCAAAGGTGCATGTTAAAGCTCAAGGAGATTTTATTTTGAAGCTTCCAAGCGGATTGGAACTTATTTTAGAAAATGTTTTGTATGCTCCGGATTTGTGTAGAAACATTATTTCTATTTCTCGCTTAAAACAATGTGGTTACGTTGTTAATTTTATTGATGATGATATTCATGTTTCTAAAGATAATGTATTCTATTTCAAGGCTTCGCCTTCAAATGGAATTTATGAATTGGTTCATGATGACACATCATCGAGCTCTATATACCATACTAGCACCAAGAAACTCAAAAGGGATTTGAGTGATTCCTACTTATGGCATTGTCGCCTTGGTCACATAAACAAGAACCGAATGCATACACTTCAAAAGAATGGACTCTTGAAATCAAATAAGATGGACTCGTTTGATGTGTGTGAATCTTGTTTACAAGGCAAAATGACTAAAGCGCCTTTCAAAGGGACCAATGAAAGGGCTAAGGACTTATTGGGATTAATAAATTCGGATGTATGTGGACCCTTTAAGCCCATAGCTAGGAATGGTGAAAGATACTTCGTTACTTTCATTGATGACTTCAGTCATTTTGGGTATGTCTACTTGTTAAGACATAAGGACGAAACTTTTGAAGCATTCAAAGAATATCAAAGTGAAGTACAAAATCAACTCAATAAGACAATCAAGGTACTTCGTACCGATAGAGGAGGTGAATACCTAAGCGATGCTTTCCAAGATCATCTTAGGAGTTGTGGGATTATCTCACAACTTACTCCACCTGGAACACCCCAACTTAATGGAGTTTCCGAAAGGAGGAACCGAACCCTAATGGATATGGTTCGATCTATGATGGCTAGAAGCACGTTACCTCTATCATTTTAGGGTTATTGTCTATGCTCCGCGGCTCGTATTTTAAATATGGCCCCAACCAAGAAAGTGGAACGAACACCTCATGAGATGTGGTTTGGAAAACCTCCATCCCTATCATACTTAAAGGTATAGGGATGTGAAGCTTATCCTAAGCGTTACATCCCTAATAAGTTGAATGCTCGATCCACGAAGTGTATCTTCATAGGATATCCCAAGGATAATATGGGATATTATTTCTATGATCCATCTGAGCAGAATGTATTTGTTGCTCGGAAGGCGGAATTCCTTGAAACTAAGTTCCTAATGGAAGGAAGTAGTGAAAGGAAGATAGATCTTGAAGAGGTTCAAGATCAAATAGATGATACACAATTGGTTGACACTAGCACTCAACATGAAAATGTTGATAGTGATCAAATGGATGATCAAAATACACAAGACATTCGTAGATCTGGTAGGATTAGCAATCCTCCTGAGAGATATGGTTTTCTCATAGATGGTTGCTATACAGTTGATTTGGATGAACCAACAAACTACCAAGATGCTTTATCAAGGATTGATAAAGATAAATGGCAGGAAGCCATGAAATCTGAGATGCAATCCATGTATGACAACCAAGTTTGGGAACTTGTTACACAACCTCCTGGCTCTAGGCTAGTTGATTGTAAATGGCTTTTCAAAATGAAAACCGACATACATGGAAACTTGGATACATACAAAGCTAGACTTGTAGCAAAAGGTTTCACTCAAACTCAAGGGATTGATTATGATGAAACTTTCTCGCCAGTGGCAATGCTAAAGTCTATTAGGATATTATTTGCCATTGCTGCTCACTATGACTATGAAATATGGCAAATGGATGTCAAAACCGCTTTCCTAAATGGATATCTTGAGGAAGATGTTTATATGGTACAGCCCGAAGGTTTTGTTGATCCGAAAAATCCTAAAAAGGTATGCAAGTTAAAGAAATCAATCTACGGATTGAAACAAGCATCTAGAATGTGGAATCATCGTTTTAATGAAGAGTCAAAGATATTTGGCTTCATTAAAAATGGTGATGAAGCTTGTGTATACAAAAAGGCTAGTGGGAGCTCTATAATGTTCCTTGTGCTATATGTGGATGATATATTATTGTTTGGGAATGATATAACCACAATGCAAGAGGTCAAAACTTGGCTAAAAGGTTGCTTCTCCATTAAGGATCTTGGAGAAGCGCAATACATATTGGGGATTGGGATCTATAGGAATAGATCCAAGAGATTGATAGGTTTAAGTCAAAGTACATACATTGACAAAATCTTGAAAAGGTTCAAGATGGAAAACTCTAAGAAAGGTTTGGTACCTATTCAAAGAGGAACCGTTCTCAGTTCATCTCAGTGTCCTACCACGAAAGATGAACAAGAGAGAATGAAGAAAGTCCCATACGCATCTGCTATTGGGTCCATCATGTATGCAATGATATGTACTAGACCAGATGTGTCATGCGCTCTAAGCTTGACAAGTAGATACCAGAATAACCCAGGAAACAGTCATTGGATTGCTGTTAAAAGTATATTGAAATACCTTAGGAGGACTAAGGATATGTTTCTAATATATGGGTCTGGTGAGGAGGAACTCGCTGTAAAAGGTTACGTGGACGCGAGTTTCCAAACTGATCGAGATGACTCTCGATCACAATCCGGCTATGTCTTCACATTAAATGGAGGTGCGGTCTCTTGGAAGAGTTCAAAACAGGATGTTGTTGCTCTATCCACTACAGAGTCGGAGTACATCGCCGCATCATTGGCAGCTCAGGAAGCTGCATGGATGAAGAAATTCATCGACGACTTAGGAGTAGTCCCTTCCATTCAGGACCCTCTTGAGATCTTTTGTGACAACGAGGGTGCGATTGCTCAAATCAAGGAACCTCGTGCTCATCAAAAGACCCATCACATTGAGCGGAGATTCAACTACATAAGGGATGAAGTTGAAAAGGGGAAGATATGTATTCGCAAAGTTCACACAGATCTTAATATGGCGGATCCTCTCACGAAGCTCCTACATGGACCAAAACATGCAGGACATGTTTGTGCATTAGGGCTTCGATATTCTAGTGATTGGTCATGATCTATTTTAAGTATTGTAACGGAACGAAATTGTTCAAACTCATTAATATAATTATGGTATTAATTTATTTTGAGTTATGTTCCTATTTTGCATATTTTATCCAAGAATAAGTAATTATTCTGAATTCCGTAGTCGATCACATTTGTGGGAGCAAATGTGAGGTTTAGACTATTATGAACTTGGATTGGTATACATTCACGGGATGAATGTGGGGCAAGGTTGCAACCAAGGTTCATAGATATTTGTAGGATACAAATATTGGAAGACCCGCTCTCAAGATTTACTAAATGGAGCCTTTGTGGTTGATCACATGTAATCTTGAGTAAAGGAGAATATCATTGTATCCTCTGACCTGAGATACATATTGGGTTCAGATATTCACTGAATATCGTACCTTGATTCTTTCCTTCGCTATTCTGAAACATGGTAGCACATAAGGAAGAACTCAGATATATTACAAAGTGTATATCTAGGACGTATGTAGTCAAGATGGAATTTGTCCCTCTTATTCGTTGAGAGTCAGATGTCTAAGGCCTGAAAAGTTAAATCTATAAGAGAGTGATCACTCTGTATCTCTTGGATTTAACATGACATCTAGGATAAAAGGATATAATGAAAGATTCACCTACATAAATCATATTCGAGATGGGAACTCGAAAGGGATGATGTTATTGAATGGCACAAAGTCATAACATATTAGGGGTGATGGACGGTGTGTTAGGCTGTATCCATCACTTGCATTAATTTCTTATGTTTCTCGTGCAAGTGGGAGATTGAAGGTGTTTCGTATGCCCGAGATACATATTAAATTAACGTGGATAACGTGTTATGATCCAAGTCGGGTCATACCCAATAACAAACTTACCGACACCTTATTCGTATTTGATTTTAACGATTGGTTCATTGATCAAATACGCGACACTTGAACTTTAAGAAAAATGGTTTTCTTAAATATTACTTGATGTGTGTATATATATATAAATTATGGAATAATTTATATAATATGAATTTAATTATTTATAGGTAAATAATTAATAATGTTATATTACATTTTGTATAAATTGGTTTTATATAAAATGCACATGTTTATATGTGGAAGTTTATAAAAAGGGTTTTATAAAAATTAATACTTTTATAAAACTTATTTTATATAAACAAGTTTGAAGTGGCATTGGGAGTGAAGTGCACATGCTAGAGACTCTTGTTTTTAGTTGGTCATGCTTTTGTATTGATCAATAAAACTTGTCCCTTGACTCATGGTAACCAAGGCATGCAAACACACTTCAAATACACATAAAAAAGATCAAAAAAAAAAAACTGCACAAAGGGGTTGTTGCAGCTGCTGAATGCCGTAGGCCTTTAGGGTCCAAAGAGGGTTCATATTTTGATCTTTGCAAGCTAATTTCAAGTGCAAATAAATCCTAACTAATAGCAAGGGTGTTGGTGCATAGTTTGGGGTATTATCTCTTGAGGTTTCATGCTTTTGGAACTTGCATTCATCATCATTTCTTGAGAGCTGCTGTCCAGAAATTTTGAGTACATTAAAGTGGGTTTCAAGCTAGATTAACAAGGGTGTTGAGGTTACAAAGTCTATCTAACTTAGGGGTGGTGTTGGAGGATCAAAAGCTTGAAGTTCTACACTCTTGTTCATCATCCTACTACCATTTTGGACAACCCTTAAACTTAGTTTAAGGAGGTATATAACTCTTCCTTTTCTTGTTAGTTTGTAAGCTTATGTTCACAACTTGATCCATGGGGTTTAGCTTTAAATTGGTTTAAAGATTAACAAGTTTAATTGGTAATTACACGCTTCCATTTTGTTTTAATCTTAAATGGTTTTAAGAGTTTCAAACTTGTTAAATCCCAACAGCCCACGCACTCTCTTGGACCGAATTAAGAGAAAGAATGATCATCGAATACTTTCCGCGCGACGAAACTCTAAGGCTCGAACAGGGGCTAAGAAATTTACAAACGGTCCGGAATGACCTCGAAGCTTATAATCAACGGTTTGCTGAACTAGTCTTAATGTGTCCAAACCTCATGACTCTCGAGTCCCTAAGAGTTGAACTTTACATGGATGGCCTTCCGAAGAGCATTCAACACAGGGTAATGTCATCCAAACCCGCCAACCTACAAGAGGCTTTAACGATGGCTCACCAATCTATAGAAACGGTGGATGAAATTGAAGCACCGGCACCAACGGCCGAGGACCAACCGGGTAACAACAAAAGAAAATGGGAAGCCTCTCAATCCAGCAACTACAACAGCAACAACTTTGCCAAGGAACTTTTCACCTCCGTCGGCAAGAAAAGTTATGCTGGAACTCGACCTTTTTGCAACAAATGCCACAAGCATCACTTTGGTGAATGTGGCAAGCTAATTTGCCACCGGTGCCAGGGAAGTGGTCATATTGCCAAATATTGTGGAAGTACCGCCCCCGTCAGTCAAAAGGTACCCAACACACAAAAGTCGGGTGTTTGTTTCGAATGTGGCCAACCGGGTCATTTTAGGAATGCATGTCCAACGAAGAAAGCCAACCCCAACACACGCGGCCGAACTTCCAACATTAGCACCGAGGATGCTCGAGACGACATGAACTAGTCACGGGTACGTTTCTTCTTAACAACTCCTATACTTCATATTTATTCGATTCGGATGTCGATAAATGTTTTGTATCCAAGGCTTTAGAGCCTACTATTTGCACTCCACCACCCCCTAGATATTACTTAGGCCATTCAAGTGACTAACGGAAAACTATTGCGTACCGAAAAATTTATCGGAGAGTGTACGTCAAACTTATTGGGTAGGTAATTCGAACTTTGATTTGACATCTATAGAACTAGGGAGCCCAAAACCTATACGTTAGGAAGGGAATGTTTTCCCCACATATATGTGATTTTAGTGAACTAAATAATTTCCGTTTAAGAACCGATATCCTCTTCCCCGTATCAACAACCTCTTGAACCTTTACACGGATCTCGCGTATATTCTAAAATCGACCTTCATTCTGGTTATCATCAATTGAGGGTTAAGGGAGAAGATGTCTCCTAAACCGCTTTCCGAACTCGCTACGATAGTTATAAATTTCTTTTAGTGCCGTTCAGTTTATCTAATGCTCCGCCCGTATTCATAGACCTCCAGAACCGCGTATGCAAACTTATCTAGACAAATCTGTTACGTTACTTATAATTATAAGCTATTCAAGCGGAAAGGAAAAACGAACAACGTCTCCGTCTTACGCTCGAACTCTTGAGAAAAGAGCAACTCTATGCCGAATTCTCCAAGTGAGAATTTTGGTTAAACGAAGTCCAAATTCTAAACCATATTGTTAGTGGTCAAGGTATTACAGTAGATCTCGCAAAAAAAAAAAAAAAAAAAAAAAAAAAAAAAATTTGAATTAATTAATTAATTTTGGAGAAACCCTCACGACTCCGACTTGTATTCGTAAAATTTTGGATCTCGCGATTATTACCAAAGATTAATTTCCGATTTTTCCCGTATCGCTCGTCCTCTAACCTCGTTAACGTACTAAGGAAAAAAAAAAATTTAAACATTTTCCGTGTCCGGACTTTGAACGTGATTTTTCACACCAACCTTACTAGATAAATTCGTGTGACACAAAATGGAACTCAAATATAGAAATACTTCTACGTGAACGCCTGAAAGGCAACCCCTCTCGACTCGAAATCAAGGAAGCTGAAATTCGTTATTTTACACGGAGAATTTGAATACTTATTTATGGATCCAATCAATCTTCTCGTCATCGCGTACCACGATACATAGCTCTGCTATTTCACTATTACCGTCTGATATTACTGAGACCAAAGATAACACACAATCCAAGGATACCCCTTTCTTCTTTGACTTAACGTCCTTGTGCTTCTGTTATACGGCCAACTACTACTCAACCCCGAGCTATACAACTACGTGTACTATCTCGTTTCCCACCAAGTCTCAACATTTGGCCACTAGATGCGCGATATGGCTACCTCAAAATGTGAACTCATCCTATTCTAAGTTCTCATTTCACTCCTATCTTTTCGCTCGTACTTCCGTATACGGAAACCTTTTTATATAATTTCTCAATGGAGAGAGAGACTCTTCACGTGTTACTAGTATTCGCCACGAGGGTGACTAGCCCTTACGAACATTTTTCAGTAGCCGACAAGAAACCTGTTCCAACAAACGCTTTCGAACCCTAACTAACTTGTCCAAGCATATCTTAAGAAATTATATTCCAACACGGTGTATCATTGTCAATTATCCCGGATCGAAAATACTCGTTACACATCTTGTTTACAAGAAGCCTTCGAAACACGTTTAGACGTGAGTACTGCGTATCTTCCACAAACAGACGAGCTAAGCAAACGAACAATTTACATCTTGGAAAGACATGTTACAAACTTGTATTGTCGCCTTTAGTTGATCCCTCTTACAACAGTAGTTACCGCTCGCGTGTTAACGCACACTTTTCGAAACTTTATATAACCACAAATGTTGTTCTCCTATTCGTTGGACCGAAGTAGGTGACAAGCAAATCATCAGATCCGAAATCATTCAAGAAATAACCTTTGAGATAGTTCAAGTCCGAGAAGGGCTCAAGACGGCCCGTGGTCGCCAAAGGAGTTATACCAATGTTAGATGAAAATCTCTCAAATTTAAAGTCAGTAACCGTGTAATATTGAAAACCACACCTTGGAAAGGTGTAATCCGTTTCGGGAAATTGAGGAAATTTATATCCACAATATTGATCCTTTTGAAATCTTGGGGCGTCTTGGAACCACTTCCTACCGTTTAGAACCTCCGACTCAATTAAGTTTCCGTTTACCTTACGTTCCATGTAACAAACTTAGATACGTGTCCTGCGGAACAGGAACGTGCTATCCTTCTAGATAAACTTACTATTGATGACAACTCCTCTTCGTAGAAAGACCGGTTGAAACTGTGGATCGTAAAACCAAGCCTTAATACAACATAAAACCCCGACTGTCCAAATTCGTGGGAATGCCCAAGGACGTATCTTCACTTATTCATAGCATTGACAATGCAAGGTCTCAAGGAAGAGACATCGACTATTACTTCCAACTAAATTTCGGGACGAAATTTCTTTTAAGGTGTGGATAATGTAACATCCCGCGTTTTTCCGTTAAATTATTTTAACACCGTCTTTTTTTTTAAATAACATCCCTCGTCACCTATACTCGCGCACTTCGTTAACTAGTGTTCATTATAATCCCGTTACTCGATTATAACATCTCTCGTTAACTTGCGTTTTAAAAATATTCGTTTGGTTATTTCCCGCACCCGACAACAAACTTGAGGGACTAATCTCGCCACTCGGGTAAACTTGGCTAACTAGTGACTCCTCACCACCACACACTTCATTTCACCATATTCTTTCTCTTTTTCTTTCTTCCTTTTCTCTCAAGAACACAAACACAAAATTCATCATCTAATTTTGATCTTGGAAGCTCACAACAAATCCGACTACATATTCTTAATCCTCTCGTCATCCTCTACGATTTGATACTAACTACACCGATTTTGGGTAACATTTCTAAAACTCTAGATTTCTCAAATTCATGTTTTTGACTTGATATGTTGTTAGTTAGTGTCTATGGCTCGTGTATAACATGAATATATGATTTGTATGCTCGATCTTGATGTTTTGGTGTAACTAGCTTGAAAATGAAAAGTGTATGCTTAATCTTTGATTTTGGATGATGAAATGTGTTTAGATGTTAATGTTTGTGTGTTCAAAGTGTTAGTTATTTCAATAGCTTCGTTTTGGTGTGTTGATTGACATGAAAACCTTACATTAACATGATTAGTGATTTTGAGGTTTTGGTTAGGGTTTGACAACTCTTAAAACGAACTTTTGATGCGTTGAATGCTTGTTAATGTTATTGATAAGTGTTTAGTTGTATTACATATTTCATTACCTTCAAAACGGCATATCATATGTATAAATTGGATTCCCGAAACTTAAATTGCAATTGATGAACTTGAAACTTGAAAATAAACCTCTATTGATCACTTGACGGGATTTCGGTTATTGTATATGATGTTTTTGCTTGATGAAAAGTGCTTAGTTGCGTTCCTTGTCGAAAGAGCTTTCCGGTGATATAAAATATATGTTCTAATTGTTTGCGGATCATAAATTGTGATTGTTTGAAGTTTGGGTCGTGCACTTGTGTTTTTCTGCAAATAGGACCTGAATGCCCATTGGGACGCCGTCCTGATTTTTGGGACGCCGTCCCACTCTTCAATTTGGGACGCCGTCCTGATTTTGGGACGCCGTCCCACTCTTCATATTGGGACACCGTCCTGATTTTGGGACACCGTCCTGATACACTAAAATGGGCTGTTTTGCTTGGTCATTTGACGTAAAATGTTTGATATGCTACGGACCTCCGATTAACATGAAACTTGGCCAACATGCTCATATATGATTATATAACTTAGAAAAATTGTCGGATACCCGACACGACCCCGTTGAATTTGACTTTGACCAAGTTTAACTTTTAGTCAAACTTAACTAAACACTTATGCAATCGTTCTAGTCTTTATTTTATACTTGATTCTTGCATGAAACTTGACAACGTGATTCACATGCTATACTTTTCGAGTCGTAACGAGCCATAGGACTAATTGAACACATTTCACCCGACCTTGTGTCGTAACCGGTTAATTGATACAACTTATTTGTTTAGGTCAAGACTAGCACTATCCTTCGCACACGTTATTTTGTGAAGTACTTTTCGTACGTGCACTCAAGGTGAGATCATAGTCCCACTTTTACTCTTTTTGAACTTACATTTGGGATGAGAAAACATAAACATTTCTTTACTAAGTGAACACAAGTACAGGAAAACAAACATTCTACATACGAGTTTAGAACAAAATCCTCAATTCGATTATCATTAGTTACACTTGCCGGGTGTAAGCGAGAACTTATGTTGTATGGATCCATATGGGTTTGACAAACCCTCATTCAAACGGTTCGCTACCGTTTACGAATGAAATATATTTTCGAGAAACAGTGTATGTTCTAGCACTAAGTGATGGGGTTCAATGGGAGAAATGTTAAGCATTGATAATTGGGTGCTCGTGAAACAAATTTTGGAATGGTTAACTATTAATTCGATGTTGCAAATCTTGTGGTTCAATCTACTTATTTACTCACTTACTTACTTAAACCTATGATTTCACCAACGTTTTCGTTGACAGATTTCTATGTTTTTCTCAGGTCTTTGAACGATATGTGTTACATGCTTCCGCTCATTATTTTGATACTTGCTTTGGATGTCGAGTATTTATGCATACACGGAGCGTCTTTTGGCTACTTTTAAATTGTGTCGCATAAGTTTCATTTGTACTTATAACTTTGTAACGTAACTTATGGTGGAACTATTCTCGTAAACTTTGAACAATCTTTACATTTGAAATGAATGCGACATATCTTTTGGTCAAACGTTGTTTTAAAGACTTATGACCACGTAACGGGACCTAAGTAGACGGCGCCGTCAATGACGATTTTGTCGGGTCGCTACAATATGTAGAATTTGTCCTTTGATTTCATAATCTGGCGCATTAATGTCTGGATGAGTAATTGCGTGACCTTGGCCAGTGCGTTTAGCTCTCATTCGGTCTTCCATACTTAAAGGTTCTGTTACTTCCATAATTGAATTTGTTGAATCTGAATCACTAGAGGATTCTAATTTAATGGTTCGTTCCTCAACAATCTCTGTTTGAATGATTGGTGGTTTCGGAGGAAAAATTAATGGTTCAGGATCTATGAATCGTCCCTGAATATTCTCCAGATTCTCAATTGTGAGGTCGGGTTCAAAAAATGGATTATCGGAAATTTGAATTGGAGTACTTGGTCGACTGGATGACGATTCTAAAGAAAAATCAACGGCGGTAATATTAGCTAGATTTCTTGATCGAGTTACAGGTGGTGAACGTACAAAAGGTGGTGAACGTCTTGTTCGGTGCATTCACTGAATATCCTATTAGTTTTTAAAAGGAAAGAAAAATTATATAAGTTATCCAATTAATAGACTTTTCTGATTTTGCCCACGTTTCGAATAGCCAAAAGATGCAGCAGAGGGGCAGGATTCGTTTGGTCTCAATATAATTGAGTACTGTTTGGCTCCAATAACCCGGTCCACGTACAAATCCAACTATTACTACGAACCAGAAAATTTTGATGTCTATCAATTTAACCACTTAAAATAAATTTTCGTAATTTTAAGAAATTTAGATAAGAAGTAGAATAAAAGTCTATGTCCTAAAACTAGAATGGCGAGAAATAAGAAAGAAAAAGAGCGCGTCAAAAACGGTCGAAAAAGAAAAGATCGAAAAAGAAAAGATCGAAAAATAAAAGGCGTCGAAAAATAAGAAAGAAAGAAAAATGACTATAAAACTTTAAAACACTCGACTAACCCAACCTTATTACTATCATTAACTTAAAATTAAAATTGCAAATTGAGATTACTAATTGGAGTGATAATTGATACATAGGTAAAAGGCGTAGAGAAATAAGAAAATAGCGCGTCTAAACTTAAAAAGGAACTAAAAACTAAAAACTAAAAGTTGCGTCTAAAAATATTAAGGCTTACAAGTAAAACTATATCCCAAATAGCAATATCTTAAAAAGGTACTAAAACTTAAAAAGGCGTCGAAAAATTCTAAAGCACTTAAATCTTTTCTAAAGAAAAAACACTTAAGGGATTTTACGGCAAAGCCTAAAAATCTAGAGGTAAAAATAACTATTGCAAAAACTAAGCTTAAAACTAAATACGAACGAAAAGTACAAAAGTTACGCTAAAATGAAAAAAAGGAACAAATTATAAAAATATACTAAAAGTTGCAAAAATTACAATTTTTATAAAAATATTATTTTTATATTATTTATTTTATAAAACTATTAATTTTATAAACTAATTAAACTAATTAAAATTTAAAATACAATTTATTTTAAAATTTTAAAACTAATTATAATAATAATTAAGTAATTAGGGTTAATAATAATAAATAAATAATAATTACTCCGTAATAAATGCTTTTTAGGGTTTCTGGTCACCCGTGTCAGACGGCTTCGCGAGTCGCGGTGCCTCGTGGCTACAAACGCCGCAAGTCGCGGGGTTTGGAATTTCAGTTTTGGTGGGTTCGTTTGACAGGTTTCGGTTTTAATTTTTATATATATTTATTTTTTATTTTTCTGTTTTAATATTTATATAAAATATTTATATAATTTAAATAAAAACTTATATTTAAAAACTCAAATAAAAATAGAATACTTTATAATTTTCTAAATAACAATCTAAAAAAATAGATTTATATATATTTATTTTTTTTCGGTTTTTTTTTATTGTTTTAAATAAAAACAAAATATTTAAATAAAACTTATATTTTTATAAAATAAAAATAAAGAAACGTTATAAAACTTAAATATTTAACAGATTCTTAAAAATATTTATATTTTTGTTTTCTTTTTATGTTTTCGAATATTTTAAACGTATTTTTACAAAAAGCGTATTTTTATAAAAGTAAACTAAAAATAAAAATCTTTTTTTTATATATAGCGTTGCGCTTCCGGCTTTTAAGCTAGATTTTAAGTTCCCCGGCAGCGGCGCCAAAAATACTTGATAGTTAAAGCTAAGGGGTATAAAATACTATTAAATTTTACAAGGAAATACTATTAAATACGATACAATTTTACACAAGATATTTATTTATTTATAGAATGGATATACTTAAACCTTGCTACAACACTTATAGGCAGTGTACCTAATCGTACAGTAGTGTAGTTTTTAGTAAGTCCGGTTCGTTCCACAGGGGGAAAAAAATCTTTAAACAAAGCTTAACGCTATATTAGTTTAATTTATAAAAATACAAATATATATATAAGTAATATTATTATTATAAAGGGGGGGTTTTTACCGTTTAATGACCGGTTTGTCGATTTTTAAAACTTTAGTCGCAGTTAAAACAAAATGTAAAATATTAAAAATAAATACAAGACTTAATTTAAAGCGTAAAGTAAATAACGATAAAGAAATTGCGATAAATAAAAGTGCGATAAAATAAAATTGCGATAATTAAAAAGTACGATAATTAAAAGTGCAATTAAATACAATAACAATAAATAAAAGTGCAATAATTAGAAGTGCAATTAAATATAAAATAAAGGAAATTAAATATGAAATAAAAGAATTATGCTTATTTAAACTTCCGTAATCATGATGTTTGACGTGTTGATTTTATTTTTATGCCCATGGGTTAATTGTTCTTTGTCCTGGATTATTTAATATGTCCATACGGATTTGTCCATAATAGTCCATCAGTCATAAACATAAAGAGCGAAAGCCTTCGTCAAATTATTCTTATTCCCGAAGTCAAATATTCCAACTAATTGGGGATTCGAATTGTAACAAGGTTTTAATACTTTGTTTAATGAATACACTAGGTTATCGACTGCGTGTAAACTAAGGTTTTACTACTTTGTTAACAATTACACCAATTACCCTTGAATGTAATTCACCCCTATTTCAACAAGTCTATTAACTATTAATCCAATTCCGTGTCCGGTAAAATGAATAATTATTGGTATTTATAGATATCCCGCCCACCGTACCCAGTAAAGCGTATGTGGTTAAATATAAATACGTCAAATTATAAGTTTGTATATTAAATTAACAAGGTATTGTTTAGTTAATAAAAAACCCATTAATAGCCCATAGTCTAATTTCCACAAGTATCGTTCTTTTATCCAAACCCCAATTATGGTACAAAGCCCAATTACCCAATTTTAGTAATTAGCCCAACATCATGATTACTTCGATTTAAATAAGCATAATAATAACTTAGCTACGAGACATTAATGAAAATAATATAAATATAACTTACAATGATTAAAAATAGCGTAGCGTTACACGGACGGAATTTTGACTTACACCCTTACAACATTCACTAACATACCCTTATTATTAGGATTTAAAATTAAAATTAAAATTAAAATATAAATTATATATATATAATTACGTATATATTGAGAGAGAGATAGATTATATGATATTAAAAAATATCAAACTGTGTTGCCTTTTATAGGGATTTGAGTCCAGGGAATCTCCGCGACTCGCGGCCCTTTCCTTCTTCAAACTCCGCAACTCGCGGAGTTCGATTTTACAGCTCACTCCATTTTGGAGCCTTTCTTGCCGACGGATTATTATATAAATATAATATATATATATAATTTATATAATTAATTATATATTATATTATATTTATATACATAGTTAACTTGTAATTTTTAGTCCGTTGCGTCGAGCGTTGAGAGTTGACTCTGGTCCCGGTTCCGGATTTTCGAACGTCCTTGCGTACAATTTAATATCTTGTACTTTGCGTTTTGAATCTTGTACTCTTGTAATTTTGAGACGTTTCTTATCAATAATTGGAACCTCTTTGATTGTATTTTGTACTTTTGAGCTTTTTGATCGTTTGCGTCATCAATTCGTCGAATCTGTTTTTTGTCTTCACATTTTATTATTTAAACGAATATCACTTGTAAATAGGACAATTGCAACTAAAAGCTTGTCTTTCTTGAGGAATAATGCTATGAAATATATGTTCGTTTTTAGCATTATCAGATGTCAAGTCCTATGGATCCATATACAACTATTCGCGCCCACCAGTTCTTATAACTGGCAGCTACTAGTTACCAAAGCTAAGGGATTTTCGGTTCAAACTCGGTGTAGAATTTAGTATGTACTTGTATCCATTGCGTTTAAAATAAAGTGCATGTATTCTCAGCCTAAAAATATAGATTGCAAAAGTAATTAAAAAGGGAGCAAATGAAACTCACCCTAGCAGCATATAAAGTTGTTCACCAAAATGTGACCGAAACTCAGAATACCAAATAACCATAGATCTCAACCTAGAGAACATATGTTGGTCAATAAATGTCTATCAAGCTAGGTCAGGTCATAGTGTATCACAATCCTAATGCTCGAGATCAACATACAAAAGTTTATCAAAGTCATTTCAAAAAGTTAATCTGACTCCATACAATAGTTGAATGATCTTGGCAATCGAATCATTTTAATATTTCACATAGTTTTCCAATTCTTGTAAAATTAAACTATAGTTTTTATAAGGCTTTAAAATGTGATAAAACGATCAGTTTTGACAATTGTTCAACAAAACGAGACGTGCCTTATATAAGATTTCATTTACTCGGCTGGTAATATATAAAAATCCATTTTATCAATCTCGTAAACAAGTTGTTTAAATCTTAATTGCAGATTCAAAAGCAATTTTAATTAACGTCAATCATAATTCAGTTGATCATATCTTTTAATCCATTCATCGAAACTATTCGATATCTAAATGAAAAGTTATTGATTTTTTGCCAGCTTTCCAAAAACATGTATATCATATACATTTTACCAGTAATATATGTATTTAATTCGTGATTCATTATAAACTGTTTAACGATGAAATTTAGCATACAAGCATACATAAACATATATATACTCGAGCACTAGACATGGATACACAATTAATATATAAAAGATAAGATATGAATGCTCACGTATCAATATTGTGATTCAATATTGCAGGAAAGTACGCAGATGCAACAGAGATGATAAACACTAGGTTTGACTTGCGAACAGTACCCATGAATATTACCCATAACCTCCATAGCTTTAACTCATAGTTTCCTTAGCTCTATCCCGCTTGAAAACCATTTTTGAAATCGTTTGGACATAACCTCGTTGTAGTATTTTATGTATAATACTACTACTACTACTAATAATAATAATAATAATAATAATAATAATAATAATAATAATAATAATAATAATAATAATAATAATAATAATAATAATAATAATAATAATAATAATAATAATAATAATAATAATAATAATATAAATATAAAATACAGAGAGCAGAGATATATGTGTGAGTTTTGTGCCCGAGAATAAAACGCGTTTTATAGATGAGTCCTGAAATCTCCTGCCATGTGATCGCATGGCTTGAAGGGGTAAATCCCATGCGATCGCATGGGTGCCCATGACAGCTCACAATCGTTTAACTTTTTGTTTGTCGACATAATTTTATATAATATATATATAATATATTTAATTTATATAATTATTTATATATTATATTATATTTACGTGTATAGTTAACTTGTAACTTTTGTTCCGATAAGTCGTACGTCGTCACTCGACTTATGTCCCGGTTCTGGTTTTTCGAATGTCCCTTCGTACACTGAGAAAACTTGTACTTTATGTTTCGTGACTCGTGCCTTTGCCAAAATATAGACTTAAATTATCAATAAACTATATCACTAGAATTGTAACTTATACACTTGAGTGTTTTGGTCATTTACTTCTATAAATCATCTTCTAGTTATCAAAGTATATATAGTTTTAAATCAAAACGTTTTACAACCAAGTTAATATTATATTTTATCGTATTGTTAAATATATATTTTCGATATTAATAAACACGTTTTAAAATACATATCGCAAGTTATTCATATATCTAATTCCATCATTTAATATACCTTATTATTGTATGTGTTCAAATTAGGTTATTTAAACAAACATTTTAACATTTATTTCGAATGTCGTTAAAAATGAACGATTTCCCAAATCAACGTGGAACTCACAACAGAGACTCGTAATAATATTATAATCCTTAAGGGACTCAATAAATATACTTTAATTCAATTATTTGGCATAATCTTTTAACTCCGTAGTTAAATATATCAATCAGGTAATCAAACCAATAAGTTTAATGCACAGTAACATATACTCAACACTTAGTTACATTTTCAAGTTATAGTATGTATCTATTTACATATAATTGTTCGCGAATCGCTGAGAACAATCGAAGGGTAATTGAATAGTTCAAAATTTTGGGATTCAATTTCATAGACTTTGCTTATCGTATCGAAAATATTAATTCATTTATAGAATTTGGTTCAAAATAAGTCGAAATTTTCTGGGTCATCACAGTTCCTACCCGTTAAAGAAATTTCGTCCCGAAATTTGAGTGAGGTCATCATGGCTAACAATAAAAATGTTTTCATGACGAATATGAGTTGATAAATAGAGCTTTATCACCGTTGAATAATATGGATAAAACAATCCGATTATTCGAAGCGTATGAGAGAAGTTATCGTAAAAGAGTGAAATGGAGAATAGAGATTCGTCTTATCTCTTGACGTAGTAACGACTGATTTCCGGAATTTAAGGAATTGAAAATCTTCATAATCTAAATAAGATTTGATTCTTCGGGAATTAAGGAGATTAAGATCTTCTTTAATTATATGCGGTCATCTGCCTCGATTGCTCTGTCTGATATTTCGCTATAAATTGAGCTCTTCCATTTCATTTATTTTCACCACTCCTATAATCTTCTTCCTTATTTCATACTTTCAAAAGATTGTGAAAATGCTTCATCCAGTTCTGATTCTTGATATACTCCTAACTTTCATATCTATCATTCTTCTTTTTCATCTACCATCAGAGGAAGTTATTTTCTTCTACCACTACCTTGGGGTTATAGTATTTTTCATTCTCCCGTATCTTTATATAGCTATACGCATTGATATACACGGTTTGTAATATATGTGTTGTTGTCAGGCTTTATATTTTCCCTTATATTTAGGAGCTCCATGCTTTCGTTTTTCATTCCCGACTTCTAGTCAAGCGAATAATGGTCCAGAATTAGTAGGTATGAAGTTTCAGATGAACATAGCTAATATTCTAAGAAAGAAATGGTAATAGCACGATCCGATTTGTCAAATTACCAGAATATTTGGAAAAGACCGAATTATCAAGAAATATTTTCTTGATATGTTTAGAGGTTAAATAGAATGAAAGAGTTATGTAACATGGTTCATGATGAGGGTATGATCTGTAAACCTTTATCACGTTCCATTAGAAACTCAGCATGACTTACTGTAATATAATCACGTTGATCAAGTGTCATTATATTATACTAACTCATGCTTCAGTTCCCGACATTACTTCAAAAACATTCAAATTTAAACTGGAAGGTTTACAGAATATAGAAACTAAACAGTTTCCTTTATAATGTAATACAGATAACGCGAGGAGATAAATGATTTCAGATAAGAATAGTTATGAAAATATCTTCAGAAATATCGAGGATATTTATAATGAAAGATATGATGATATCTTAGAATTTCTAATATCAAAGGATAATGAAGAAGATTCGTCCGCAAAGATTTAGAGTCAGGAGCAAGGTATTCGTTAATGACTTCAGCAGATAATGAATCATTTGGATTCTTTGAAGGCAGATTTTGTCTTTGTGATTTGTCAACAGTCTCCTTCATAGTTTGTTCAATCCGTTTTTCAGTTCCAAACCTTCTCTTTTTTTGAGCTTTGCCAACACACTATTCTTTATCATCAAACTTTTGGATGTTAAGGTCGTTTACAGTTTTTGCTGCTTCATCAGCATTCAAAGTTATCATAACTGAATTGTCGGCTATCAGTCCGAGGTCTTTTCAAAAGTTTGAAGGGTTTGCATGAAAATTGTAATTGTCAAGATACATATGATGTTCTAGAATTTTGAATGATACAAATATTTTTCTGAGTTTTATGAATAGAAATAATGTTCTAGCACAGTTTTGAAGTCAAAGTATAGCTTTTAAAGATGTAAGAATCTAAGAATGATGTCACTTGTTAAAACTTGACTTGGATTCCGTTCTGTCAGAATATATAATTGAATTTGTATGAAAACGATTGTATATCGTTGTGAGTATAGTTAATAATTTTTGAATCAAAGTTGAAGAATGCACAATGTAACATATTAATTGTGAATTTATATATCTCTCGGGTATTACCTACCCGTTAAAATATTCTCACCATTAACAGTTTGTACAAAAGAATTTTTATCACCGTCTTTATGAAAATATATGTATGTATATTTTCTTCATATGTAACACATATTTAATGAGTTAATATCATATTAAGCTCATTTGATTTTCGGCTTGACTTAGAAATTATTAATCTCTAAAACATTAAAGATTACATAATCTTTGCGGAGTATTTCGCTAATGTAATCGATACTTCATTATTTATTCTTATTCCTCGGTGAAGGATGTTGATGCTCGTGGAATTCTTGTGAACCTTACAAGGCATATATGATGTTTTCTGGAAAGTTTCGCGTACATCGAAAATGTAAATGTAAAATCAATTATGTAATTGAATAATACACTTGGTTTATTATGAAATGGAATTCATTAAGTTGAAACAGAGATTGTAGTTAACAATGGTTAAGTTGTTAAGGAAGGATGTACATCATTGCATATTAGTAATATGAACTAATCGAGTAGTACCTACCAGTTAAGATTCACACGTAATAGCTTAGTACGAAAAGATTTATTTTGATTTCAAAATTCATGTATATTAAATATACATAAAATTTCTTCAGGGGAAATGAGTTAACACTTCATCGGTTATTGTTGCTGGTATTTCTTGGTAACTATGGTGCGTATGACGTTGATGCTCGTGGAACAGATTATGAAGTTGAGGTTTGCGATGTGGTTGATGTTGGTGGTGGTAATGGTACTGTTGGTGTTGTTGTCGGTGGTACTGTTGATGCCGGTGATGCTGCTGGTGCTTGTAACCTTTGCACCATATTCTCCAAAGCCACTACCCGAGCGCGAAGCTCGTTGACTTCTTCTATTACACCGGGATGATTGTTGGTTCAGACGAGCGGATGAATAAGATTCAGAATTTGAGATAGTATATTATCGTGACAAGATACTCTGGAAATGAGAGAGAAAATGGTGTCTCGAACAGGTTCGCCGGTAAGTGCTTCAGGTTCTTCGCCAAGAGGGAAATGCGGTGGATGAAAGGGATCACCTTCTTCTTGTCTCCAATGACTAAGCAGGCTACGAACCCATTCCCAATTCATCCAGAATAGGTGATGGCTGATTGGTTGATCCATTTCGGTTACACTGTCTTCGGAGTTCAGGTAAATATCCATATCTGAATAGCTGTCAGAGTTTAAGGAATTTGAACTAGATACGGTATCCATCTTGTATAATTAGGGAGATGATTTTTGATATGAATTAGAGTATAGAATTTAGTTTGGTATTCTTCAATACATAATTTACATATGTATATATAATACCAAATTCCATAAATCACGGAGAAATTTTCGGAAGATGTCAGGAAAAGTTTAGAGTAACAGATACGCTAAGATATGAATTTTTGTCTATACACTATTTATGCAATAAATGCAGGAAAACGTGTCTAGACTTAAGAATGATAAGCATGTAATTTCCGACAAGAAATGATAAGCAAAACTTTTAACATGCAGACACGGTCAAAGTTCAGACTTACTAATGCATCTTAACAACTATCAGTTAGACACACTCATGCAAGACCTGGTTCGCTAGGACCAACGCTCTGATACCAACTATGACGATCGCTCCAAATCCATATGAACGAACACGTCATTCATTGATTTCATTGTGAGGTATTTGACCTCTATATGATACGTTTTGTAAACATTGCATTCTTTTAAAAAGGCACACCATAAATGAATATTTAAATCAAAGGTTTTCGACATATGATGATTTCTACATATAGACAATCACCGTAATATAATAGTTTACAATAATACTTCCATTGACAGTGCAGTCAAAATAAGATAGATGGTGATGATTTGTGAATGCAACGCTTTCTCGAATAAAACATGTATGACTCCATGCACATAGCTTGTCTAACATATAAGCAAACAGCGGAAGACTTCTAGGAACCTGAGAATAAACATGCTAACAAGTGTCAACACAAAGGTTGGTGAGTTCATAGTTTTAAGTTTTGCATAATCTGTACATAAAGGTGGATCACAAGATTTCAGTTGTTTCATCCAGAAACGTTTATCAAAATATTCTACAAGATTGAGCACCCTGGTAACTAAGCTTTAACGTTATAATAAGTACCTCAGTTTTAACACACATGCAACCAACATGTACAATACACGCAATCCAACGTGTACTAAACTCAAATAGCATACGTCTGTTTTATAGTTCAGGCTAGGGTTTCTATACCTGGAACAGACGGGGATGTCAAGCCCTATGGATCCATATACAACTATTTGCGCCCACCAGTTCTTATAACTGGCAGCTACTAGTTACCAAAGCTAAGGGATTTTCGGTTCAAACTCGGTGTAGAATTTAGTATGTACTTGTATCCATTGCGTTTAAAATAAAGTGCATGTTTTCTCAGCCCAAAAATATAGATTGCAAAAGTAATTAAAAAGGGAGCAAATGAAACTCACCTTAGCAGCATATAAAGTTGTTCACCAAAATGTGACCGAAACTCAGAATACCAAATAACCGTAGATCTCAACCTAGAGAACATATGTTGGTCAATAAATGTCTATCAAGCTAGGTCAGGTCATAGTGTATCACAATCCTAATGCTCGAGATCAACATACAAAAGTTTATCAAAGTCATTTCAAAAAGTCAATCTGACTCCATACAATAGTTGAATGATCATGGCAATCGAATCATTTTAATATTTCACATAGTTTTCCAATTCTTGTAAAATTAAACTATAGTTTTTATAAGGCTTTAAAATGTGATAAAACGATCAGTTTTGACAATTGTTCAACAAAACGAGACTTGCCTTATATAAGATTTCATTTACTCGTCTGGTAATATATAAAAATCCATTTTATCAATCTCGTAAACAAGTTGTTTAAATCTTAATTGCAGATTCAAAAGCAATTTTAATTAACGTCAATCATAATTCAGTTGATCATATCTTTTAATCCGTTCATCGAAACTATTCGATATCTAAATGAAAAGTTATTGATTATTCGCCAGCTTTCCAAAAACATGTATATCATATACATTTTACCAGTAATATATGTATTTAATTCGTGATTCATTATAAACTGTTTAACGATGAAATTTAGCATACAAGCATACATAAACATATATATACTCGAGCACTAGACATGGATACACAATTAATATATAAAAGATAAGATATGAATGCTCACGTATCAATATTGTGATTCAATATTGCAGGAAAGTACGCAGACGCAACAGAGATGATAAACACTAGGTTTGACTTGCGAACAGTACCCATGAATATTACCCATAACCTCCATAGCTTTAACTCATAGTTTCCTTAGCTCTATCCCGCTTGAAAACCATTTTTGAAATCGTTTGGACATAACCTCATTGTTGTATTTTATGTATAATACTACTAATAATAATAATAAGATTAATAATAATAATAATAATAATAATAATAATAATAATAATAATAATAATAATAATAATAATATAAATATAAAATACAGAGAGCAGAGATATATGTGTGAGTTTTGTGCCCGAGAATAAAACGCGTTTTATAGATGAGTCCTGAAATCTCCTGCCATGCGATCGCATGGCTTGAAGGGGTAAATCCCATGAGATCTCATGGGTGCCCATGACAGCTCACAATCGTTTAACTTTTTGTTTGTCGACAAAATTTTATATAATATATATAATATATTTAATTTATATAATTATTTATATATTATATTATATTTATGTGCATAGTTAACTTGTAACTTTTGTTCCGATAAGTCGTACGTCGTCACTCGACTTATGTCCCGGTTCCGGTTTTTCGAATGTCCCTTCGTACGCTGAGAAAACTTGTACTTTACGTTTCGTGACTCGTACCTTTGCCAAAATATAGACTTAAGTTATCAATAAACTATATCACTAGAATTGTAACTTATACACTTGAGTGTTTTGGACATTTACTTCTATAAATCATCTTCTCGTTATCAAAGTATATATAGTTTTAAATCAAAACGTTTTACCACGAAGTTAATATTATATTTTATCGTATTGTTAAATATATATTTTCAATATTAATAAACATGTTTTAAAATACATATCGTAAGTTATTCATATATCTAATTCCATCATTTAATATACCTTATTATTGTATGTGTTCAAATTACGTTATTTAAACAAACATATTAACATTTATTTCGAATGTTGTTAAAAATGAACGATTTCTCAAATCAACGTAGACCTCACAACAGAGACACGTAATAATATTATAATCCTTAAGGGACTCAATAAATATCCTTTAATTCAATTATTTGGCATAATCTTTTAACTCCGTAGTTAAATATATCAATCAGGTAATCAAACCAATAAGTTTAATGCACAGTAACATATACTCAACACTAAGTTACGTTTTCAAGTTATAGTATGTATCTATTTACATATAATTGTTCGCGAATCGCTGAGAACAATCGAAGGGTAATTGAATAGTTCAAAATTTTGGGATTCAATTTCATAGACTTTGCTTATCGTGTCAGAAATATTAATTCATTTATAGAATTTGGTTCAAAATAAGTCGAAATTTTCCGGGTCATCACATAATTAGTGGCTTGAAGGCACAAAAGGTTATGAAGAAGGGATGTTTTGCTGTTCTGGCACATGTGAAGAAGCTAGAAGTTGAAGAGAAGAGCGTGGATGATGTGCGAATTCTGAACGAATTTCTCGACGTCTTTTCAGAAGAATTACCGGGATTACCACCGCCGAGATTAGTTGAATTTCAGATCGGTCTACTACCAGGAGCTGCAACTGTAGCCCACGCACCTTACCGACTAGCACCTTTCGAACTGCAAGAGTTGCAGAGTCAACTGCAGGAACTACTAGACCGTGGATTTATCACCGAGTTCGTCGCCTTGGGGCGCTCCTGTTTTGTTCGTGAAGAAGAAGGACGGATCTTTCTGCATGTGTATCGATTATCGTGAGCTGAACAATTAGACGATCAAGAATCGGTATCCACTTCCTAGAATTGACGATCTTTTCGATCAGCTGCAAGGATCCAGTGTTTACTCCAAGATTAATTTACGATCAGGTTATCACCAGTTGAGGGTGAAGGAGAGCGATGTGATGAAGACTGCGTTCAGAAACTGTTATGGCCATTATGAGTTTCTTGTGATGCCATTCGGTTTAACCAAGGCACCTGCCGTGTTTATGGATCTCATGAATCGTGTGTGCAAGCCATATCTGGACAATTTCGTTATCATCTTTATAGATGATATCCTCATCTAGTCCAGAAGTGAAGAAGAACATGAGAAACATCTTCGACTCATGCTAGAACTCTTGAGACAAGAGCAACTTTATGCCAAATTCTCTAAGTGTGAATTTTGGTTGAAGGAAGTTCAATTTCTCGGTCATATCGTGAGCGATCAGGGTATCAAAGTCGATCCCACCAAGATTGAAGCCATCAGCAAGTGGGAAACCCCACTACTCCAACTCATATCCGCCAATTTCTAGGTTTTGCCGGTTATTATCGAAGATTCGTCGAAGGTTTCTCTATGATTGCGCTTCCTTTGACTGCATTAACTCATAAGGGGAAGAAGTTCGTTTGGGAAACCGAGCAAGAGTTGGCATTCCAAAACCTGAAGCATAAGTTAACCTCCGCACCTATCTTATCACTTTCCAAAGGCAGTGACGACTTCATCGTGTAATGCGATGCCTCGAAACATGGATTTTGTTGTGTATTGATGCAACGAACAAAGGTTATTGTGTATGCCTCTCGCCAGCTAAAGATTCACGAGCGAAATTACACGACGCACGATCTTGAACTTGGAGCTGTTGTCTTTGCGCTCAAATTGTGGATACATTATCTTTATGGAACCAAGAGTACTATCTTCACCGACCACAAAAGCCTCCAACACATTTTCGATCAGAAGCAACTGAACATGAGACAGCGTCGATGGATCGAGACATTGAACGATTATGATTGTGAACTCCGTTACCACCCTGGCAAGGAAAATGTTGTAGCTGATGCCTTGAGCCGAAAGGAGAGAACGGTACCACTTCGTGTCCGTGCCTTGAACATCACCATTCAGACGAATCTCAATAACTAGATCCGCGTAGCTCAAGAGGAAGCTCTCAAGGAGGAGAATATTTCTCAAAAGCACTTGAACATTCTCGTTTCTCAATTCGAGGTTAAGGAGACTGGACTTCGATACTTTGCCGGAAGAATTTGGGTGCCTAGTTATGGGGATTTACGGAGCCTTATTCTAGACGAAGCCCACAAGTCAAGGTATTCAATTTATCCAGGAGCTGGTAAGATGTACCACGACCTCAAGGTTCAATATTGGTGGACGAACCTCAAAAGGGATGTTTCAGCTTATGTTGGAAAGTGTTTGACTTGTTCCAAGATCAAAGCCAAACATCATAAACCGTCTGGATTACTCCAACAATTCGAAATCCCGCAATGGAAGTGGGAAGAAATAACAATGGATTTCATCACAAAACTACCGAAGACGGTAGGAGGTTATGATACAATCTGGGTTATCGTTAACCGTCTTACCAAATCTGCTCACTTCCTAGCCATGAAGGAAACTTATACGATGGAGAAACTGGCGCAATTATACATAAAGGAAGTTGTATCTCGACAGGGTGTACCCTTATCATTTATCTCAGATCGCGATACCCTTTTTGCTTCTAAGTTTTGGCATTCTTTACAAGAAGCGTTGGGAACACGTCATGACATGAGTACAGCATATCACCCGCAGACCGATGGACAGAGCGAACGCACGATTCAAACTTTAGAGGACATGCTGCGTGCTTGTGTTATAGATTTCGAAAAAACTTGGGAGAAGCATTTACCGCTAGCCGAATTCTCTTACAATAATAGCTATCATGCAAGCATTAATGCTGCACCTTTTAAAGCGTTGTATGGCTGCAAGTGTCGTTCTCCTATTTGTTGGGCCGAGGTAGGTGAAAAGCAACTCACCGGTCCCGAACTCATCCATGAAACCACCGAGAAGATTTTCCAAATTCAAGAAAGGCTCAAGAAAGCACGTGATCGCCAAAAGAGTTATGTCGACCTTAAACGTGGAGATCACGAATTTCAAATCGGCGACCGCGTTACGTTGAAAGTCGCACTTTGGAAAGGTGTAATCCATTTTGGAAAGCGTGGGAAGTTGAATCCGCGATATATTGGTCCTTTTGAAGTTTTGGAGCATGTTGGACCCGTTGCTTATCGTTTGGATCTTCCAACTCAATTGAGTGCAGTTCATCCCACTTTTCACGTGTCGAATCTGAAGAAATATCTTGCTGAACCAGAACTCGTCATACCTCTCGAGGAGCTTACGATTGATGATAAACTCCATTTCGTGGAAGAACCTGTCGAAATTATGGACCGTGAGGTCAAGACCTTGAAACGCAACAAGATTCCGATCGTCCGAGTACGATGGAATGCAAAACGAGGACCTGAGTTTACTTGGGAGCGAGAGGATCAAATGAAGCAGAAGTATCCTCACCTCTTCACAACTCTACCGTCTACCTTAGCATAAAATTTCGGGACGAAATTTTCATTAACAGATGGGTAATGTAACGACCCGACTTTTTCGACTTGCTTTTGTGCTTTGTGCTTTCACGAAACTGCGTATTTGTGCGTACTGAACTATATTATGCTCTGGGAACTCTCTACATGTGGATTACTTTCGTTTATATATTAAAATGTTCCTTTAAGTACGTAGGTTACTTAACTTGAACCCCGGAAGCCTTTATGACCGTTAGTGTCACTTGACGTTTAGAACGAAGTGCGTACTCTGTACACGTTTAACTTTTGTCGTAACCGGAATATTACGACTATGAAATACTAATTGTTATTTTATAATAACAATTACTTAGGTTTTTGGACGCTTAATTTCGCTTAGTAATTTACTAGAGCATACTAGTAAGTCTTGTTGGACTTTCTACCTTGTTGGACTTTAGCCCACCCTACACTAGCTAGTGGACTATTTAATTAGCCCAATTTAAATAAGTTATTGACGTATATTAATGAAAGACAAATGCCCATTTATTAGAGGGAACATACTAGCATTTTTGTTAAACATTATCCTTAATTTTGCATGGGATCCTAACATAATCACCTACTTTAGACAACCATTAACCAAAAAGCAAAAAGTTGTCCCCCCCCCCACTAACCCACGGTCTAAACCACCACACCCTTACCTCACCACCTATAAAAACAAGCCTTATTTCACTCATTTCACACTTGATCACATTTGCAATTTACACACATTTACTCTCTAATTCTCTCTAGTCTTTCTCACTTTAAAAGTGTAAGTTTTTGATTTATTTCTTCTTCTTCTCCCTTCATCACCCACGACATCATCATCATCATCATCATCATCATCATCAAAGGGATCAAACTTTTTAGCTTTTGATCTTGATTACATCTTGTAGATTTAAACTTGGGTTTGAATCCTTCAAGAACATGGAAGATTCAAGCTTTCTAGCTTTGAATCTTCACTTACTTTGTAGATCTAAATCTTTTTAGCTTTAATCTTGTTATTTTGTTATAAAGATTCAAACTTGTGTTTGTAATCTTCATGTATCTTAAAGATCCAAGCTTTATGCTTCAAGATCTTCAAGAACACTAAAGATCCAAGCTTTTTTAGCTTAGGGTTTCATTATTATGTTAAATATCTTAGCTTTTTAGCTTATGGTCTCATTACTTTCATTATTTTGTTTAAGATCTTAGTTTTCTAGCTTATGGTCTCATTAATCTTGTAAAGATCCAAGCTTTCTAGCTTAGGGTTTTCTTAATACTTGAGATCTAAGTTATTATTGTAGATCTCACTTACTTGTGTTTGTTGTGATGATAAAGATCAAGTCTTCGTCATCACATATGATATAGATGCATGAACTTGTGCAAAATGGACAAAGGTTGAAGCTTTATTGGATTCATGCAATAAAGAGGCAATCTTGATGTTCAAAACTCGTAGAATGATAGATTTTACTTTTAGTTGTGATTTTATGGTTGAACCTTGGTCAAAGTGATGCTAAAACATCAAAGAGTTGTACACTTGAAGCTTACAAGCATCAAGGATGAGAACCATGATGAGCATCAAGCACTAAGAACCTCACCGGAGCATTTGTTTGCTATTTTTTGGGCTCTGATCAGACTCCTGGGCTTCTGGAAAATTAATTTTTAGATAGTTCTTTTCGAGTAGATGACTTTTTGTTTAGCCCTCGACTTAATCCGTAATACGGTTTAGGATTTATAGCCTTTCGAAAGTCACTACGCCCTTGTAATGTTGTGCTGAAATTTCTGACCTACTCGCACTTAAACCATCGCCACGGTCAAACGAAGACGATTAAGGTTCTGAAAATTGGTCAGCGGTTAGAGGACTCGCATACGGAGCCATATCCACTGACTACGCATCTTTTCGATTTGTATAGAGGTCGTAACAGCTTTCCGAAGTCAGCCTTTTGTTTCGATCTCTATTCTTGTTAAACTTAGCTTAGTGTTGATGAATGATGATGATAATGATGATGTTGATGATGACACTTAAACTTAAATTATTCACTTTTAACCTTTTGGGACAACATACTGACCCAGTAACCTTTGACTTAGGTTGACGACCTATCGGACCGACTTACTACCTGCATACATTTCGTATCGACTTTTACTGCTTATTCACTGTGAGTTATAGCTTCCCTTTTTACTTATACTATTTTTGGGACTGAGAATACATGCGTTTTTTATGTTTTACATACTAGACACGAGTACTTAAACTTTACATATGTGTGGGTTATATAACGGCATAAACTTTCCCCTTAGCACGGTAACGTTTAATCATTGGTTTTTGAACCGGTGAACGCGAATATCAGATATGGATCCATAGGGTTTGACATCCCCACTGGGGCTAGTCGCGCTAGCATTTAACGGGTGTTTGATACTTCGAGGACATACGCACTCGCCAAGTGTACTTTTAGGAGGTATTATTATTACGTTAAGTTAGTTACCGGGAGCCCACGGATAAGCATATACTTTTCATACTGTTTGAATACAAAATCTCGTGGTCTACATTACATTACTGGAACAAACAAACTATAGCTCACCAACATTCGTGTTGACTTTTAAGCGTGTATTTCTCAGGTGCTTAGACGATGTTGCTTTCACTGTTAGACTTGCTGTCTTGGTGTTATAGACTTGCTGTTATGGACTTGCTGTGTTAGATTTCCGCTGCATTACTTAGAGATGTCTCAATCATGAAACTTTTATCTTGCATTCACAACTTATGTTATTTGAATAATGGATTTGTAATGACCTTTGCGTCACGTTATCTTTTGTAAACGCTATCTTTTTATGAATACAAAACTGGTTTTCAAACAGCATATAGTGTTTGACCGTGTAAAGATCCTGTTGTTGACAAATCGTACACGATGGTTTTGTACAGGGCGTCAAAGTTGATTTCATCTGTAGTTTGAGTTTGTAAGTTGAACTGATTTACAGATTGATTTTGTAGGTTGAAATGATTTGTGTATGTATGTGTATGGTTGTACTGATCATTGTACGGGTAGTGTAGGTTGAACTGATTGTTAGTTTGGTGTTCTAGGTCATACTGACTGATGGATGACTGTTGTAGGTTGAACTGATTATTGTATGGATGTTGTAGGTTGAACTAATTATTGGATGGATGATGTAGGTTGAATTGATTATTGGATGGATGATGTAGGTTGTACTGATTATTGTAAGGATGTTGTAGGTTGAACTGATTATTGGTCGGATGTTGTAGGTTTAACTGATTATTGTATTGTTGTTGTAGGTTGAACTGATCAGTAGGATTAGTAAGGTTTCGACCTAAAACATGCATTGAATTCGTAATATCTTCTAGATATATGTGAACGGGTTGATTTGAGGTGGCGAAATTCATATAATCATTAAAATCATCTTCATCATTATTGATATCCAAGACACAGTTATCGACAACGTATTTCATAGATATAACTAAATCTTGTGAAACATCGATCTTTTTTAACACAGTTTTTAACAAAATTGTACGATTTAAGGGTTTGTTTGGCGCGATTGGAAGTTTCAAAGGTACTCTGGGACAATTAAGTGGCATATAAACTATATGACTATTGACATGTTCAAAATAACCTCCTGAACAAATATATATCTTTAACTTACTCATCACTAAAAATGTAAAGACATATAAAAGTATTACTCACCAGTAAGTGATGACCTCAAAATGACCTCTGAATAACTTCAACTACTAATTTGTTGTGAATACGAATATGGTGTGTTTACATATCGATCATGTATGGACTACTTTTAGAGTACAAAAGGATAAAAGGATCTAACGTTATCCAATTAAAATCATGAAAGATGGATTTCCTATCCGTAGCTAATAAGGATAAGAAATGTTATCTAAATGTGGGACCTAGGTTGCCTTTTTAATCATGAAAACCATTTGTAGTCGACCACTTCATATATAGTGGTCGACTAAAGCATATTTGTCAAGTGGTCGACCCACAACAGGGTCGACTATAGTGTATTTCAGCAGTGGTCGACCACATTTTACATTAGTGGTCGACCACTCAAAATGGAACCTGTAAAAGCAGTATGTTTGGAGCCTGTTCAACCTGCTGACTTAGTATACAACTACACACTACACATACATACAACATGTGCAACACTATATAACCTTTTCAAAATACAATACCATCACAAACATTAGATCGACCTTTTACGTACTTCGATTCGAGATCTAAAGAATGTCATCCCCATCATGTGTCTGTATTCCAATGCAACCGTCGCCGTATCTTTCTCAAACAGATACGTTAGCTCACAAAACACACGCTCCATGTATATGCAAACCCATACACCACAGTCACCGTAATATCCTGACTGCTGAGGTGAGTCGATATACGTAAATGTAGATGGCATCGAGACATGTGGTGGAGGAGTGTAGCTAATTGCCCTCAAGAACTTTGGCAGACACTGACCCAACTCTTTAACATAATAAGCACGGTGGTCAATTGATTTATGCTTGACAAAACTATCATAAATGACGACGGTGAAGTCCTTAAGATCAAGCACAATAAGCACCCAGTGATCCGCATCTTCCAAACATGTTGGGAATAGGACCTACAATTTAAAGTTATACAAATAACTATAATCTGAATGTATATGTCGATGTATATGAAAACTGTATATGTATATGTATAAAGTATACTAACCTTCTGACACTTCGACCAATGTGGGAATGGGAGTCTCGAACCGTCTGCATAACAAGTAATATCGGGATTGGTGTAATTCGGGTCTAGTGTTACACCCGTTTTAAAAATCCCCATCTGAAATGTCCCGTTCATATTGATTATAAACGTTCCATATTAATTGATTTCGTTGTGAGGTTTTGACTTCTATATGAGATGTTTTTCAAAGACTGCATTCATTTTTAAAACAACCATAACCTTTATTTTATCAATAAAGGTCTTAAAAACATTATGTAGATTATCAAATAATGATAATCTAAAATATACTGTTTACACACGACCATTACATAATGGTTTACAATAGAAATATATTACATCGACATATGTTTCTTGAATGCAGTTTTTACACAATATCATACAAACATGGACTCCAAATCTTGTCCTTATTTTAGTATGCAATAGCGGAAGCTCTTAATATTCACCTGAGAATAAACATGCTTTAAACGTCAACAAAAATGTTGGTGAGTTATAGGTTTAACCTATATATATCAAATCGTAACAATAGACCACAAGATTTCATATTTCAATACACATCCCATACATAGAGATAAAAATCATTCATATGGTGAACACCTGGTAACCGACATTAACAAGATGCATATATAAGAATATCTCCATCATTCCGGGACACCCTTCAGATATGATATAAATTTCGAAGTACTAAAGCATCCGGTACTTTGGATGGGGTTTGTTAGGCCCAATAGATCTATCTTTAGGATTCGCGTCAATTAGGGTGTCTGTTCCCTAATTCTTAGATTACCAGACTTAATAAAAAGGGGCATATTCGATTTCGATAATTCAACCATAGAATGTAGTTTCACGTACTTGTGTCTATTTTGTAAATCATTTATAAAACCTGCATGTATTCTCATCCCAAAAATATTAGATTTTAAAAGTGGGGCTATAACTCACTTTCACAGATATTTCCTTCCTCGAAAATAAGACTTGGCCACGGATCCATTCACGAACCTATACAAAAATGTACATATATATCAAAGTATGATCAAAATATAATTACAACCATTTTTATTATGTTTTAAAGATTTAAGTGTATTAAGTCAGCTGTCCTCGTTAGTAACCTACAACTAGTTGTCCACAGTTAGATGTACAGAAATAAATCGATATATATTATCTTGAATCAATCCACGACCCAGTGTATACATGTCTCAGGCTAGATCACAACTCAAAGTATATATATTTTTGGAATCAACCTCAACCCTGTATAGCTAACTCCAATATTACTGCATATAGAGTGTCTATGGTTGTTCCAAATAATATATATACATGGGTCGATATGATATGTCAAAACATTTGCATACGTGTCTATGGTATCCCAAGATTACATAATATATTAGAATACATGTATAATACAATATAAGTTAGCTAGGATATGATTTTTATAGATTTGTTAAACATTTTCCGTAGCTAAAAAGATCAAAAATATCCAATCTTGTTTTACCCGTAACTTCTTCATTTTAAATCCGTTTTGAGTGAATCAAATTGCTATGGTTTAATATTGAACTCTAATTTAAGAATCCAAATAGAAAAAGTATAGGTTTATAGTCGGAAATTTAAGTTACATGTCAATTACTAAAGAGGTAGTCATTTCCGTCGAAAGAACGACATCTTGATGACCATTTTGAAAAACATACTTTCACTTTGAGTTTAACCAAGATTTTTGGATATAGTTTCATGTTCATAAGAAAAAGAATTTTCCCAGAAGAACAACTTTTAAATCAAAGTTTATCATAGTTTTTAATTATCCAAACCAAAACAGCCCCCGGTTTTACTACGACGGCGTATATCTGATTTTATGGTGTTCATCGTGTTTCCATGTTTTAAATCATTAAGTTAGCATATCATATAGATATATAACATGTGTTTAATTGATTTTAAAAGTCAAGTTAGAAGGATTAACTTTTCTTTGCGAACAAGTTTAGAATTAACTAAACTATGTTCTAGTGATTACAAGTTTAAACCTTCGAATAAGATAGCTTTATATGTATGAATTGAATGATGTTATGAACATCATTACTACCTCAAGTTTTCTGGATAAAACTACTAGAAATGAGAAAAATGGATCTAGCTTCAAAGGATCCTTGGATGGCTTGAAAATTCTTGAAGCAGAATCATGACACGAAAACAGTTCAAGTAAGATTTTCACTCGAAATAAGATTGTTATAGTTGTAGAAATTGAATCAAAGTTTGAATATGAATATTACCTTGAATTATAAAGATAACCTACTATAAATAACAAAGGTTTCTTGATCTTAGATGATTACTTGGAATGGATTAGAAAGCTTGGAAGTAAACTTGCAAACTTGGTAGTATTCTTGATTTTTATGAAACTATACTTATGGAATTTATGAAGAACACTTAGAACTTGAAGATGAAACTTGAGAGAGATCAATTAGATGAAGAAAATTTAAGAATGAAAGTGTTTGTAGGTGTTTTTGGTCGTTGGTATATGGATTAGATATAAAGGATATATAATTTTGTTTTCATGTAAAAAGTCATGAATGATTACTAATATTTTTGTAATTTTATGAGATATTTCATGCTAGTTGCCAAATTATGGTTCCCAAATGTGTTAGGTGACTCACATGGGCTGCTAAGAGCTGATCATTAGAGTGTATATACCAATAGTACATACATCTAAAAGCTGTGTATTGTACGAGTATGAATACGGGTGCATACGAGTAGAATTGTTGATGAAACTGAACGAGGATGTAATTGTAAGAATTTTTATTAAGTAGAAGTACTTTGATATGTGTCTTGAAGTCTTTCAAAAGTGTAAGAATACATATCAAAACACAACATGTATATACATTCTAATGGAGTCGTTAAGTCTTTGTTAGTCGTTACATGTAAGTGTTGTTTTGAAACCTTTAAGTTAACGATCTCAATTAATGTCGTTAACCCAATGTTTATTATATCAAATGAGATGTTAAATTATTATATTATCATTATATTATGATGTATGAATATCTCTTAATATGATATATACATTAAAATATCGTTACAACGATAATCGTTACATATAAGTCTCGTTTCGTAATTCTTGAGTTAGTAGTCTTGTTTTTACATATGTAGTTCATTGTTAACAGACTTAATGATATATTTAAATATCATTTTATCATGTTAAATATAGTGAATCAATATCTTAATATGATACATATGTATTTAGTAGACGTTATCATAACGATAATCGTTATATATATATCATTTCGAATTTCTTAACTTAGTAATCTCATTTCTTATGTATATCACACATTGTTAATATATTTATTGAGATACTTACTCATCATAATCTTATGTCAACCATATATATATGTCTATATATACCACAACATGTAGTTTTTACAATTTTGTAACGTTCGTGAATCGCCGGTCAACTTGGGTGATCAATTGTCTATATGAAACTTATTTCATTTAATCAAGTCTTAACAAGTTTGATTGCTTAACACGTTGGAAACATTTAGTCATGTAAATATCAATCTCAATTAATATATATAAACATGGAAAAGTTCGGGTCACTACAGTACCTACCCGTTAAATAAATTTCGTCCCGAAATTTTAAGCTGTTGAAGGTGTTGATGAATCTTCTGGAAATAGATGCGGGTATTTCTTCTTCATCTGATCTTCATGCTCCCAGGTGAACTCGAGTCCTCTACGAGTATTCCATCAAACCTTAACAATCAGTATCTTGTTTTGCTTAAGTCTCTTAACCTCACGATCCATTATTTCGACGGGTTCTTCAATGAATTGAAGTTTTTCATTGATTTGGATTTCGTCCAACGGAATACTGAGATCTTCTTTATCAAAACATTTCTTCAAATTCGAGACGTGGAAAGTGTTATGTACAGCCATGAGTTATTGAGGTAGCTCTAGTTGCTAAGCTACTGGTCCGACACGATCTATAATCTTGAATGGTCCAATGTACCTTGGATTTAGTTTCCCCCGTTTACCAAATCGAACAACGCCTTTCCAAGGTGAAACCTTAAGCATGACCATTTCTCCAATTTCAAACTCTATATCTTTTCTTTTACTGTCCGCGTAGCTCTTTTGTCGACTCTGGGCGGTTTTCAATCGTTGTTGAATTTGGATGATTTTCTCGGTAGTTTCTTGTATTATCTCCGGACCCGTAATCTATCTATCCCCCACTTCATTCCAACAAATCGGAGACCTGCACTTTCTACCATAAAGTGCCTTAAACGGTGTCATCTCAATACTAGAATGATAACTGTTGTTGTAGGAAAATTCTGCTAACGGTAGGTGTCGATCCCAACGATTTCCGAAATCAATAACACATGCTCGTAGCATGTCTTCAAGCGTTTGTATCATCCTTTTGCTCTGCCCATCAGTTTGTGGATGATAGGTAGTACTCATGTTTAGACGAGTCCCCAATGCTTGTTGCAACGTCTGCCAGAACCTTGAAACAAATCTACCATCCCTATCAGAGATAATATAGACGGGTATTCCATGTCTGGAGACAACCTCCTTCAAATACAATCGCGCCAACTTCTCTATTTTGTCATCTTCTCTCATTGGCAGGAAGTGTGCTGACTTGGTGAGACGATCAACTATTACCCAAATAGTATCATAACCACTTGCAGTCCTTGGCAATTTAGTAACGAAATTCATGGTAATGTTTTCCCATTTCCATTCTGGGATTTCAGGTTATTGTAGTAGATCTGATGGTTTCTGATGTTCAGCTTTGACCTTAGAACACGTCAAACATTCTCCTACATATTTAGCAATATCGGCTTTCATACCCGGCCACCAAAAGTGTTTCTTGAGATCTTTAAACATCTTCCCCACTCCGGGATGTATTGAATATCTGGTTTTATGTGCTTCTTTAAGTACCATTTCTCTCACATCTCCAAACCTTTGTACCCAAATTCTATCAGCCCTATATCGGGTTCCGTCTTCCCGAATATTAAGATGTTTCTCTGATCCTTTGGGTATCTCATTCTTCAACTTTCCTTCTTTTACAACCCCCTGTTGCGCCTCCTTTATTTGAGTAGTAAGGTTAGTACAAATAATTATATTCATAGCTTTTACCCGTATAGGTTCTCTGTCCATTCTACTCAAAGCATCGGCTACCACATTCGCCTTCCCCGGGTGGTATCGAATCTCAAAATCATAATCATTCAACAGTTCAATCCACCTGCGTTGTCTCATATTCAGTTGCTTCTGATTAAATATATGTTGGAGACTTTTGTGGTCGGTATATATAATACTTTTGACCCCATATAAATAATGCCTCCAAGTCTTTAATGCAAAAACAACAACACCCAATTCCAAATCGTGAGTTGTATAATTTTGCTCGTGAATCTTGAATTGTCTAGACGCATAAGCAATCACCTTCGTTCGTTGCATTAATACACAACCGAGACCTTGCTTTGATGCGTCACAATAAATCACAAAATCATCATTCCCTTCAGGCAATGACAATATAGGTGTTGTAGTTAGCTTTTTCTTCAATAACTGAAACGCCTTCTCTTGTTCATCCTTCCATTCAAATTTCTTCCCTTTATGCGTTAATGCAGTTAAGGGTTTTGCTATTTTGGAGAAATCTTGGATGAATCTTCTATAGTAACCAGCCAATCCTAAACATTGACGTATATGCTTCGGAGTTTTTGGGGTTTCCCACTTTTCAACGGTTTCGATCTTTGTCGGGTCCACCTGGATACCTTCTTTGTTCACTATGTGACCGAGGAATTGAACTTCTTCCAACCAAAATGCACACTTTGAAAACTTAGCGTACAGTTTTTCTTTCCTCAATACTTCTAGCACTTTTCTCAAATGTTCTTCGTGCTCTTAATCATTCTTTGAGTAAATAAGTATGTCATCGATGAAAACAATGACAAACTTGTCAAGATATGGCCTACACACTCGGTTCATAAGGTCCATGAACACAGCTAGTGCGTTAGTCAATCCAAACGGCATAACCATAAACTCGTAATGACCATAACGCGTCCTAAAAGCAGTTTTTGGAATATCATCATCCTTTACTCACATTTGATGATATCCAGAATGTAAATCGATTTTAGAATAAACCGACGAGCCTTGTAGTTGATCAAATAAGTCGTCAATTCTCGGCAGTGGATAACGGTTTTTGATGGTAAGTTTATTCAACTCTCTGTAGTCAATACACAACCTAAATGTACCATCCTTCTTCTTGACAAACAAAATAGGAGCTCCCCATGGTGATGTGCTTGGTTGAATGAAACCACGTTCTAATAGTTCTTGCAGTTGGCTTTACAGTTCTTTCATCTCGTTGGGTGCGAGTCTGTAAGGAGCACGAGCTATTGGTGCAGCTCCTGGTACAAGATCTTTTTGAAATTCAACAGATCGATGTGGAGGTAGTCCCGGTAATTCTTTCGAAAATACATCGGGAAATTCTTTTGCGACGAGAACATCATTGATGCTCTTTTCTTCAGTTTGTACTTTCTCGACGTGTGCTAGAACATCATAGCAACCTTTTCTTATTAGTTTTTATGCCTTCAAATTACTAATAAGATGTAGCTTCGTGTTGCCCTTTTCTCCGTACACCATTAAGGGTTCTCCTTCTTCTCGTACAATGCGAATTGCATTTTTGTAACATACGATCTCTACTTTCATCTCCTTCAGCCAGTCCATGCCAACTATTACATCAAAACTCCCTAACTCTACTGGTATCAAATCAATCTTAAATATTTCGCTACCCAGTTTAATTTCTCGATTCCGGCATATATAATCTGCTGAAATTAATTTACCGTTTGCTAATTCGAGTAAAAATTTACTATCCAACGGTGAAATGCCCCGTCTTAATCCATCCGGACGAAGTCCATATCGATTATAAACGATTCACAACAGTTGATTACATCGCGAGGTACTTGACCTCTATATGATAAATTTTACAAACATTGCATTCGTTTTTGAAAAGACAATCTTTCATAACATCGAAAGTTGACAACATGCATACCATTACGTAATATATCTTACTGATGTTATACGAGGTGTATATGAAATAGCTTATATTTTACTAGGAAAAACTATTAAATACGATACAATTTTACACAAGATATTTATTTATTTATAGAATGGATATACTTAAACCTTGCTACAACACTTATAAGCAGTGTACCTAATCGTACAGTAGTGTAGTTTTTAGTAAGTCCGGTTCGTTCCACAGGGAATCTTTAAACAAAGCTTAACGCTATATTAGTTTTAATTTATAAAAATACAAATAAGTAATATTATTATTATAAAGGGAGGTTTTTACCGTTTAATGACCGGTTTGTCGATTTTAAAACTTTAGTCGCAGTTAAAACCTAATGTAAAATATTAAAAATAAATATAACTTAATTTAAAGCGTAAAGTAAATAACGATAATGAAATTGCGATAAATAAAAGTGCGATAAAATAAACTTGAGATAATTAAAAAGTACGATAATTAAAAGTGCAATTAAATACAATAACAATAAATAAAAAGTACGATAATTAGAAGTGCAATTAAATATAAAATAAAGGAAATTAAATATGAAATAAAAGAATTATGCTTATTTAAACTTCCGTAATCATGATGTTTGACGTGTTGATTTTAGTTTTATGCCCATGGGTTAATTGTCCTTTGTCCTGGATTATTTAATATGTCCGTCTGGTTTTTGTCCATAACAGTCCATCAGTCATAAATATAAAGTGCGAGAATCCTCGTCAAATTATCCTTATACCCAAAGTCAAATATTCCAATTAATTGGGGACTTAAACTGTAACAAGGTTTTAATACTTTGTTTAATAATTACACCAGGATATCGACTTTGTGTAACCCAAGGTTTTAATACTTTGTTATCAATTATGCCAAGTGTCCTTGTACATAATTTCACCCCTGTTTTAATAATTCTAGTGACTATTAATCCATTCCCGTGTCCGGTTAAATGAACTATTTTGCGTACATATAAATTCCCCGCCCATCGTGTCCGATCGAGTGTATATGGTTATTTATAGGGACGTCCAATTGTAAATCTTTATATTAAAATTAACAAACTATCATTTAGTAAAACAAATATAAAGCCCATTAATAGCCCATAGTCTAATTTCCACAAGTGTCGTTCTTTTGTCCAAACCCCAATTATGGTACAAAGCCCAATTACCCATTTTTAGTAATTAGCCCAACATCATGATTACTTCGTTTTAAATAAGTATAATAATAATTTAGCTACGAGACATTAAATTAAAAAGGTTGAACATAACTTACAATGATTAAAAATAGCGTAGCGTTACACGGACAGAATTTCGACTTACACCCTTACAACATTCGCTAACATAACCTTATTATTGGAAATTAAAATTAAAATTAAAATATAAATATATATACATATACTACGTTGATGAATGAAGAAAAAGATGTGTTGAATTCAGAAAAATGCATTGCCTTTTATAGGCCCACACTGAAATTTGGGGCTCCGCGAGTCGCGGCCCTTGTTGCCTTCGAACTCCGCGAGTCGCGGAGTTTGCTTTTACAGCTCATCCCTTTTTGGATCTTCTTTGCCGACATTTTATTATATAAATATAATATATATATAATTTATATAATTAATTATATATTATATTATATTTATATACATAATTAATTTGTAACTTTTGCTCCGTTGCGTCGTGCTTTGAGAGTTGACTCATGTCCCGGTTTCGGATTTTCGAACGTCCTTTCGTACTATTTTATATCGTGTACTTTGCGTTTTGCGTCTTGTACTCTTGTCATTTTTAGACGTTTCTCATTAATAATTTGAACCTTTTTGATTGTATCTTGTACTTTTTAGCTTTTTGGACCTTTGCATCTTCAATTCGTCGAATCTGCCTTTTGTCTTCACCTTTTAATATTTAAACGAATATCACTTGTAAATAGAACAATTGCAACTAAAATCTTGTCTTTCTTGAGGAATAATGCTATGAAATATATGTTCGTTTTTAGCATTATCAAATATTCTCACACTTAAGCGTTGCTTGTCCTCAAGCAATATAGTCTTGAAATAAAAATACTTGAATCACTTCTTTATTCTTCACACTTTGTACATCAGTGATTTCAATACGGAGGTATGAATAATGATAGTAACGATGTGGTTTACAGTCCCACATGACTATAAAAATTTAGATCCATTAAGGAAATTGGATCTTTATGAAAACATTTGATCTTTTGAAAATTAAATCTAGTTTTTACCCTAGATAAATTTTCCGGAATAACCCTTCACTGGTGTTTGCAAATTGTTTTTGTGGATTTGGTGGGTTTCATATTTGAAATTTTTAGCTCAAAACTTGTGGTTTTGTGTCACCCACTTGCTAACCTTGTATTGGGAAAGCAACACGTCCAGTATACTTGCTCCGTATATTACCTTTCGGTAAACTACCGTCTGGTTGTAAAGTAAAGCGTTGAACAATCAACTGTTAAGGCAATGTCCCCTGACATGCTTTTAATTATGGTCTATAACGTGTCGGACGCAATTACTATCCTTTGTAGGAGCAATAGTAAAGCTCACCCTTATAATTTTTCGGTCTGGCACAAGGTCCTGTCTTTGACCATACTATGCAACCACCGTTCTTACGGTTGACACCCGATTTGGTTCAGGTGACCTAATGAATTCCAGGTGAATTCCTAGGATTTTACGTTCAATGGTAATGAACACATTGAAAATGAGTTTTTAGAAAACAAATCGGTTTGAAATTTTGATCAAAATATTTTCTCGTTCAAGCTCGAGTTTAGATATCATTGAATTCCATGAGTTTGTAATTCTCAATCTTTAAGGTTAATCTCTAGGATTGAGTAATATCAGTCTTAAAAGCTGATTTTTGATCTTTAAGGAGATTATCCTTTCTCGGGATCTGATTCATTAGTCTTATCCAGCTAATTTGCACGGTGTCCTCCCCATTTTACGAGACAGATCCTCTCATGGTTAGGATAAGTCTGACCACTTGGCGACCCTGTTTTATACTGAGGTCCGTGGATTTCCTGCTGATTTTAGAGATGACTTTTCTAGGTTTTTTGTCAACCTACAGCTGGTCTGGACGACAACTTCATGACCTAAATCAAGAAGCGCGTTTCTTTTTCGGAAGACTTTACTTCCTTTTAATGATGGAATTGATTCATCGTGTAGATCCATCTTTCTTACAGTAAATCGGGTAAAACTTTTTAGTTTAGTCCAAAGCAAAAGTATTTTCAGTTATTTGTTACAGAAATATGTGACATATGTTTAAAATAACTTGGTAAATTTTTCCACACTTGGCTTTTATTTTCCTTTTTATTGTCCTCTATTCCATTTTAAATGAATTCTAACATTTTGGTTTGTTTCTCAATTTATGTCCTTTCCGAGGTAACAATAATTTTGGTGTTAACACCTAGTTTTATCGTTCATAAATATGTATAAACATGATTTTGAGTTCATTTAATTGAAAATTTTCAAAAATTTTACTAGAATTGGGTAGTCAGTATATAAGACTAGGGCTGTTCTTTATTATCAGAGAGCACTAGATTCTAATACAACTACTGCTTTACTAGTATTTCTAATGGTAACCAAGTGTATAAAGTAAAAATTTTAAAATCCGAAATAACTTAACCCCTTCCCACACTTAAGATCTTGCAATGCCCTCATTTGCAAGAAATCAGTAACAATTTAAATTATTGAGGGTGATTAGCGTAGAAAAATGATCAAATTTTACCAAAGTTTCCAAACATATTGGCGTTTGTTTGCTGAATGATAAATGGTGCATATCATTTGTTCATTCCGTCTTGTTGTTACATCACATTTATTTTTCATCTTGTCGTCAAAATTAGTTGCTTTTGCTGAACTTAATGCCAGTCTTTGAAAATGTGTTGTTTTACCCTGTTGTGTACATAAGATAAACTGCAAACATATATACATATTTTTTGAAGTTTGGTATATTACCCCACATTCAAAAATTATTAAAATCTAATAATAAAAGTTAGAAAATTATAAAAACAATTACAATATCAACATAAGTGTTAAATGTAGTAACATTACAAAAATAAAATAAATAAAACTAAATAAACTAGGGTTGATACTGATACCAGTAGGGGTTCCATGCATAACCGTATGTGTTATAAAATGCTTCAGCTGGGTTATAAGTAGGATACGGTGGTTGGATCTCTATAGACCAGGGAGGAAATACGGGCTTTGGAGTAGGAATATAGTTTCTACCTACATGTTGGCAATGAGCTATGATGTGGTTTTGATGAACTTGCCAATCTTCAAATGCTCGATGTCTAGCATTTTCATATTCTTGTGAAGCTATAAACCTTTGCATTTCTGTCATTTCATTTCCTCCTCCCACATTACCTGGCTGTTGGTTTCTCTCAACCTGTGGATGTCTTCCATTATATGGTACTGCAGCGTTATTTCGCCTCTTCAAAACCTTAGCACCATGATATACATTTAAACCAATTGTATCGTGGGGTTCTGGTTCTTCGATTAATAATCCCCCCCGATTTATATCCACATCGAGATACTCAGCAATTAATGTAATAAATATACCACCTCCTATTATACTGTGTGGTCTCATTCCCCTAACCATAGCCGATAAATAATAACCCACACAATAAGGTATACTTACAGCGCTTTGTGGGTCTCGAATACACATGTGGTAAAATAAATCTTGCTCATTTACCTTTTCCTTATTTTTACCTCGCTGTGTAATTGAGTTCGCTAGAAACCTATGGATTACTCTTAATTCAGCTCTATCAATATCAAGATAAGAGTAATTTCCCCCTTTAAATCGGTGATGGCTAGTCATTTGACTCCATACACCATGCGTATCAAAATTTTCATCAATCTTCCTACCATTTAGTATCAACCCTTGACAATCGACAGATGCTAGCTCCTCAGGCGTATATATATGTAAGGCCTGAGCCATGTCTAGTAGAGACATGTGGCGCATCGAACCTCCTAACAAAAATCTAATAAAAGTTCGATCGGTTAAAGTAGCTACCCGATCATTTATTTCTATACTACACAATAATTCTTCACACCATACTTTATATACAGGTCTACGCATGTATAATACAATATAAGTTAGCTAGGATATGATTTGTATAGATTTGTTAAACATTTTCCGTAGCTAAAAAGATCAAAAATATCCAATCTTGTTTTACCCGTAACTTCTTCATTTTAAATCCGTTTCGAGTGAATAAAATTGCTATGGTTTAATATTGAACTCTAATTTAAGAATCCAAATAGAAAAAGTATAGGTTTATAGTCGGAAATTTAAGTTACATGTCAATTACTAAAGAGGTAGTCATTTCCGTCGAAAGAACGACATCTTGATGACCATTTTGAAAAACATACTTTCACTTTGAGTTTAACCAAGATTTTTGGATATAGTTTCATGTCCATAAGAAAAAGAATTTTCCCAGAAGAACAACTTTTAAATCAAAGTTTATCATAGTTTTTAATTATCCAAACCAAAACAGCCCCCGGTTTCACTACGACGGCGTATATCTGATTTTATGGTGTTCATCGTGTTTCCAGGTTTTAAATCATTAAGTTAGCATATCATATAGATATATAACATGTGTTTAATTGATTTTAAAAGTCAAGTTAGAAGGATTAACTTTTGTTTGCGAACAAGTTTAGAATTAACTAAACTATGTTCTAGTGATTACAAGTTTAAACCTTCGAATAAGATAGCTTTATATGTATGAATTGAATGATGTTATGAACATCATTACTACCTCAAGTTTTCTGGATAAAACTACTAGAAATGAGAAAAATGTATCTAGCTTCAAAGGATCCTTGGATGGCTTGAAAGTTCTTGAAGCAGAATCATGACACGAAAACAGTTCAAGTAAGATTTTCACTCGAAATAAGATTGTTATAGTTGTAGAAATTGAATCAAAGTTTGAATATGAATATTACCTTGAATTATAAAGATAACCTACTATAAATAACAAAGGTTTCTTGATCTTAGATGATTACTTGGAATGGATTAGAAAGCTTGGAAGTAAACTTGCAAACTTGGTAGTATTCTTGATTTTTATGAAACTATACTTATGGAATTTATGAAGAACACTTAGAACTTGAAGATGGAACTTGAGAGAGATCAATTATATGAAGAAAATTTAAGAATGAAAGTGTTTGTAGGTGTTTTTGGTCGTTGGTATATGGATTAGATATAAAGGATATGTAATTTTGTTTTCATGTAAATAAGTCATGAATGATTACTAATATTTTTGTAATTTTATGAGATATTTCATGCTAGTTTCCAAATGATGGTTCCCAAATGTGTTAGGTGACTCACATAGGCTGCTAAGAGCTGATCATTAGAGTGTATATACCAATAGTACATACATCTAAAAGCTGTGTATTGTACGAGTATGAATATGGGTGCATACGAGTAGAATTGTTGATGAAACTGAACGAGGATGTAATTGTAAGAATTTTTATTAAGTAGAAGTACTTTGATATGTGTCTTGAAGTCTTTCAAAAGTGTAAGAATACATATAAAAACACAACATGTATATACATTCTAATGGAGTCGTTAAGTCTTTGTTAGTCGTTACATGTAAGTGTTGTTTTGAAACCTTTAAGTTAACGATCTCAATTAATGTCGTTAACCCAATGTTTATTATATCAAATGAGATGTTAAATTATTATATTATCATTATATTATGATGTATGAATATCTCTTAATATGATATATACATTAAAATATCGTTACAACGATAATCGTTACATATAAGTCTCGTTTCGTAATTCTTGAGTTAGTAGTCTTGTTTTTACATATGTAGTTCATTGTTAACAGACTTAATGATATATTTAAATATCATTTTATCATGTTAAATATAGTGAATCAATATCTTAATATGATACATATGTATTTAGTAGACGTTATCATAACGATAATCGTTATATATATATCATTTCGAATTTCTTAACTTAGTAATCTCATTTCTTATGTATATCACACATTGTTAATATATTTAGTGAGATACTTACTCATCATAATCTTATGTCAACCATATATATATGTCTATTTATACCACAACATGTAGTTTTTACAATTTTGTAACGTTCGTGAATCGCCGGTCAACTTGGGTGATCAATTGTCTATATGAAACTTATTTCATTTAATCAAGTCTTAACAAGTTTGATTGCTTAACACGTTGGAAACATTTAGTCATGTAAATATCAATCTCAATTAATATATATAAACATGGAAAAGTTCGGGTCACTACAGTACCTACCCGTTAAATAAATTTCGTCCCGAAATTTTAAGCTGTTGAAGGTGTTGATGAATCTTCAGGAAATAGATGCGGGTATTTCTTCTTCATCTGATCTTCATGCTCCCAGGTGAACTCGAGTCCTCTACGAGCATTCCATCAAACCTTAACAATCGGTATCTTGTTTTGCTTAAGTCTCTTAACCTCACGATCCATTATGTCGACGGGTTCTTCAATGAATTGAAGTTTTTCATTGATTTGGATTTCGTCCAACGGAATACTGAGATCTTCTTTATCAAAACATTTCTTCAAATTCGAGACGTGGAAAGTGTTATGTACAGCCGTGAGTTGTTGAGGTAGCTCTAGTTGCTAAGCTACTGGTCCGACACGATCTATAATCTTGAATGGTCCAATGTACCTTGGATTTAGTTTCCCCCGTTTACCAAATCGAACAACGCCTTTCCAAGGTGAAACCTTAAGCATGACCATTTCTCCAATTTCAAACTCTATATCTTTTCTTTTACTGTCCGCGTAGCTCTTTTGTCGACTCTGGGCGGTTTTCAATCGTTGTTGAATTTGGATGATTTTCTCGGTAGTTTCTTGTATTATCTCCTGACCCGTAATCTATCTATCCCCCACTTCATTCCAACAAATCGGAGACCTGCACTTTCTACCATAATTTGCCTTAAACGGTGTCATCTCAATACTAGAATGATAACTGTTGTTGTAGGAAAATTCTGCTAACGGTAGGTGTCGATCCCAACGGTTTCTGAAATCAATAACACATGCTCGTAGCATGTCTTTAAGCGTTTGTATCATCCTTTTGCTCTGCCCATCAGTTTTTGGATGATAGGTAGTACTCATGTCTAGACGAGTCCCCAATGCTTGTTGCAACGTCTGCCAGAACCTTGAAACAAATCTACCATCCCTATCAGAGATAATATAGACGGGTATTCCATGTCTGGAGACAACCTCCTTCAAATACAATCGCGCCAACTTCTCCATTTTGTCATCTTCTCTCATTGGCAGGAAGTGTGCTGACTTGGTGAGACGATCAACTATTACCCAAATAGTATCATAACCACTTGCAGTCCTTGGCAATTTAGTAATGAAATTCATGGTAATGTTTTCCCATTTCCATTCCGGGATTTCAGGTTATTGTAGTAGACCTGATGGTTTCTGAAGTTCAGCTTTGACCTTAGAACACGTCCAATATTCTCCTACATATTTAGCAATATCGGCTTTCATACCCGGCCACCAAAAGTGTTTCTTGAGATCTTTATACATCTTCCCCGCTCCGGGATGTATTGAATATCTGGTTTTATGTGCTTCTTTAAGTACCATTTCTCTCACATCTCCAAACCTTAGTACCCAAATTCTATCAGCCCTATATCGGGTTCCGTCTTTCCGAATATTAAGATGTTTCTCTGATCCTTTGGGTATCTCATTCTTCAACTTTCCTTCTTTTACAACCCCCTGTTGCGCCTCCTTTATTTGAGTAGTAAGGTTAGTACAAATAATTATATTCATAGCTTTTACCCGTATAGGTTCTCTGTCCATTCTACTCAAAGCATCGGCTACCACATTCGCCTTCCCCGGGTGGTATCGAATCTCAAAATCATAATCATTCAACAGTTCAATCCACCTGCGTTGTCTCATATTCAGTTGCTTCTGATTAAATATATGTTGGAGACTTTTGTGGTCAGTATATATAATACTTTTGACCCCATATAAATAATGCCTCCAAGTCTTTAATGCAAAAACAACAACACCCAATTCCAAATCGTGAGTTGTATAATTTTGCTCGTGAATCTTGAATTGTCTAGACGCATAAGCAATCACCTTCGTTCGTTGCATTAATACACAACCGAGACCTTGCTTTGATGCGTCACAATAAATCACAAAATCATCATTCCCTTCAGGCAATGACAATATAGGTGCCATAGTTAGCTTTTTCTTCAATAACTGAAACGCCTTCTCTTGTTCATCCTTCCATTCAAATTTCTTCCCTTTATGCGTTAATGCAGATAAGGGTTTTGCTATTTTGGAGAAATCTTGGATGAATCTTCTATAGTAACCAGCCAACCTAAAAATTGACGTATATGCTTCGGAGTTTTTGGGGTTTCCCACTTTTCAACGGTTTCGATCTTTGTCGGGTCCACCTGGATACCTTCTTTGTTCACTATGTGACCGAGGAATTGAACTTCTTCCAACCAAAATGCACACTTTGAAAACTTAGCGTACAGTTTTTCTTTCCTCAATACTTCTAGCACTTTTCTCAAATGTTCTTCGTGCTCTTGATCATTCTTTGAGTAAATAAGTATGTCATCGATGAAAACAATGACAAACTTGTCAAGATATGGCCTACACACTCGGTTCATAAGGTCCATGAACACAGCTAGTGCGTTAGTCAATCCAAACAGCATAACCATAAACTCGTAATGACCATAACGCGTCCTAAAAGCAGTTTTTGGAATATCATCCTCCTTTACTCGCATTTGATGATATCCAAAACGTAAATCGATTTTCGAATAAACCGACGAGCCTTGTAGTTGATCAAATAAGTCGTCAATTCTCGGCAGTGGATAACGGTTTTTGATGGTAAGTTTATTCAACTCTCTGTAGTCAATACACAACCTAAATGTACCATCCATCTTCTTGACAAACAAAATAGGAGCTCCCCATGGTGATGTGCTTGGTCGAATGAAACCACGTTCTAATAGTTCTTGCAGTTGGCTTTACAGTTCTTTCATCTCGTTGGGTGCGAGTCTGTAAGGAGCACGAGCTATTGGTGCAGCTCCTGGTACAAGATCTATTTGAAATTCAACAGATCGATGTGGAGGTAGTCCCGGTAATTCTTTCGAAAATACATCGGGAAATTCTTTTGCGACGAGAACATCATTGATGCTCTTTTCTTCAGTTTGTACTTTCTCGACGTGTGCTAGAACAACATAGAAACCTTTTCTTATTAGTTTTTGTGCCTTCAAATTACTAATAAGATGTAGCTTCGTGTTGCCCTTTTCTCCGTACACCATTAAGGGTTCTCCTTCTTCTCGTACAATGCGAATTGCATTTTTGTAACATATGATCTCTACTTTCATCTCCTTCTGCCAGTCCATGCCAACTATTACATCAAAACTCCCTAACTCTACTGGTATCAAATCAATCTTAAATATTTCGCTACCCAGTTTAATTTCTCGATTCCCGCATATATAATCTGCTGAAATTAATTTACCGTTTGCTAATTCGAGTAAAAATTTACTATCCAACGGTGAAATGCCCCGTCCTAATCCATCCGGACGAAGTCCATATCGATTATAAACGATTCACAACAGTTGATTACATCGCGAGGTACTTGACCTCTATATGATAAATTTTACAAACATTGCATTCGTTTTTGAAAAGACAATCTTTCATTACATCGAAAGTTGACAACATGCATACCATTACGTAATATATCTTACTGATGTTATGCGAGGTGTATATGAAATAGCTTATATTTTACTAGGAAAAACTATTAAATACGATACAATTTTACAAAAGATATTTATTTATTTATAGAATGGATATACTTAAACCTTGCTACAACACTTATAGGCAGTGTACCTAATCGTACAGTAGTGTAGTTTTTAGTAAGTCCGGTTCGTTCCACAGGGAATCTTTAAACAAAGCTTAACGCTATATTAGTTTTAATTTATAAAAATACAAATAAGTAATATTATTATTATAAAGGGAGGTTTTTACCGTTTAATGACCGGTTTGTCGATTTTAAAACTTTAGTCGCAGTTAAAACCTAATGTAAAATATTAAAAATAAATATAACTTAATTTAAAGCGTAAAGTAAATAACGATAATGAAATTGGGATAAAATAAACTTGAGATAATTAAAAAGTACGATAATTAAAAGTGCAATTAAATACAATAACAATAAATAAAAAGTACGATAATTAGAAGTGCAATTAAATATAAAATAAAGGAAATTAAATATGAAATAAAAGAATTATGCTTATTTAAACTTCCGTAATCATGATGTTTGACGTGTTGATTTTAGTTTTATGCCCATGGGTTAATTGTCCTTTGTCCTAGATTATTTAATATGTCCGTCTGGTTTTTGTCCATAACAGTCTATCAGTCATAAATATAAAGTGCGAGTATCCTCGTAAAATTATCCTTATACCCGAAGTCAAATATTCCAATTAATTGGGGACTTAAACTGTAACAAGGTTTTAATACTTTGTTTAATAATTACACCAGGATATCGATTGTGTGTAACCCAAGGTTTTAATACTTTGTTATCAATTATGCCAAGTGTCCTTGTACATAATTTCACCCCTGTTTTAATAATTCTAGTGACTATTAATCCATTCCCGTGTCCGGTTAAATGAACTATTTTTCGTACATATAAATTCCCCGCCCATCGTGTCCGATCGAGTGTATATGGTTATTTATAGGGACGTCCAATTGTAAATCTTTATATTAAAATTAACAAACTATCATTTAGTTAAACAAATATAAAGCCCATTAATAGCCCATAGTCTAATTTCCACAAGTGTCGTTCTTTTGTCCAAACCCCAATTATGGTACAAAGCCCAATTACCCAATTTTAGTAATTAGCCCAACATCATGATTACTTCGTTTTAAATAATCATAATAATAATTTAGCTACGAGACATTAAATTAAAAAGGTAGAACATAACTTACAATGATTAAAAATAGCGTAGCGTTACACGGACAGAATTTCGACTTACACCCTTACAACATTCGCTAACATAACCTTATTATTGGAAATTAAAATTAAAATTTAAATATAAATATATATACATATACTACGTTGATGAATGAAGAAAAAGATGTGTTGAATTCAGAAAAATGCGTTGCCTTTTATAGGCCCACACTGAAATTTGGGGCTCCGCGAGTCGCGGCCCTTGTTGCCTTCGAACTCCGCGAGTCGCGGAGTTTGCTTTTACAGCTCATCCCTTTTTGGATCTTCTTTGCCGACGTTTTATTATATAAATATAATATATATATAATTTATATAATTAATTATATATTATATTATATTTATATACATAATTAATTTGTAACTTTTGCTCCGTTGCGTCGTGCGTTGAGAGTTGACTCATGTCCCGGTTCCGGATTTTCGAACGTCCTTTCGTACTATTTTATATCGTGTACTTTGCGTTTTGCGTCTTGTACTCTTGTCATTTTTAGACGTTTCTCATTAATAATTTGAACCTTTTTGATTGTATCTTGTACTTTTTAGCTTTTTGGACCTTTGCGTCTTCAATTCGTCGAATCTGCCTTTTGTCTTCACCTTTTAATATTTAAACGAATATCACTTGTAAATAGAACAATTGCAACTAAAATTTTGTCTTTCTTGAGGAATAATGCTATGAAATATATGTTCGTTTTTAGCATTATCAAATATTCTCACACTTAAGCGTTGCTTGTCCTCAAGCAATATAGTCTTGAAATAAAAATACTTGAATCACTTCTTTATTCTTCACACTTTGTACATCAGTGATTTCAATACGGCAGTATGAATAATGATAGTAACGATGTGGTTTACAGTCCCACATGACTATAAAAATTTAGATCCATTATGGAAATTGGATCTTTATGAAAACATTTGATCTTTTGAAAATTAAATCTAGTTTTTACCCTAGATAAGTTTTCCGGAATAACCCTTCACTGGTGTTTGCAAATTGTTTTTGTGGATTTGGTGGGTTTCATATTTGAAATTTTTAGCTCAAAACTTGTGGTTTTGTGTCAACACTTGCTAACCTTGTATTGGGAAAGCAACACGTCCAGTATACTTGCTCCGTGTATTACCTTTCGGTAAACTACCGTCCGGTTGTAAAGTAAAGCGTTGAATAATCAACTGTTAAGGCAATGTCCCCTGACATGCTTTTAATTATGGTCTATAACGTGTCGGACGCAATTACTATCCTTTGTAGGAGCAATAGTAAAGCTCACCCTTATAATTTTTCGGTCTGGCACAAGGTCCTGTCTTTGACCATACTATGCAACCACCGTTCTTACGGTTGACACCCGATTTGGTTCAGGTGACCTAATGAATTCCAGGTGAATTCCTAGGATTTTATGTTCAATGGTAATGAACGCATTGAAAATGAGTTTTTAGAAAACAAATCGGTTTGAAATTTTGATCAAAATATTTTCTCGTTCAAGCTCGAGTTTAGATATCATTGAATTCCATGAGTTTGTAATTCTCAATATTTAAGGTCAATCTCTAGGATTGAGTAATATCAGTCTTAAAAGCTGATTTTTGATCTTTAAGGAGATTATCCTTTCTGGGGATCTGATTCATTAGTCTTATCCAGCTAATTTGCACGGCGTTCTCCCCATTTTACGAGACAGATCCTCTCATGGTTAGGATAAGTCTGACCACTTGGCGACCCTGTTTTATACTGAGGTCCGTGGATTTCCTGCTGATTTTAGAGATGACTTTTCTAGGTTTTTCGTCAACCTACAGCTGGTCTGGACGACAACTTCATGACCTAAATCAAGAAGCGCGTTTCTTTTTCGGAAGACTTTACTTCCTTTTAATGATGGAATTGATTCATCGTGTAGATCCATCTTTGTTACAGTAAATCGGGTAAAACTTTTTAGTTTAGTCCAAAGCAAAAGTATTTTCAGTTATTTGTTACAGAAATATGTGACATATGTTTAAAATAACTTGGTAAATTTTTCCACACTTGGCTTTTATTTTCCTTTTTATTGTCCTCTATTCCATTTTAAATGAATTCTAACATTTTGGTTTGTTTCTCAATTTATGTCCTTTCCGAGGTAACAATAATTTCGGTGTTAACACCTAGTTTTATCGTTCATAAATATGTATAAACATGATTTTGAGTTCATTTAATTGAAAATTTTGAAAAATTTTACTAGAATTGGGTAGTCAGTATATATAAGAATAGGGCTGTTCTTTATTATCAGAGAGCACTAGATTCTAATACAACTACTGCTTTACTAGTATTTCTAATGGTAACCAAGTGTATAAAGTAAAAATTTTAAAATCCGAAAGAACTTAACCCCTTCCCACACTTAAGATCTTGCAATGCCCTCATTTGCAAGAAATCAGTAACAATTAAAATTATTGAGGGTGATTAGCGTAGAAAAATGATCAAATTTTACCAAAGTTTCCAAACATATTGGCGTTTGTTTGCTGAATGATAAATAGTGCATATCATTTGTTCATTCCGTCTTGTTGTTACATCACATTTATTTTTCATCTTGTCGTCAAAATTAGTTGCTTTTGCTGAACTTAATGCCAGTCTTTGAAAATGCGTTGTTTTACCCTGTTGTGTACATAAGATAAACTGCAAACATATATACATATTTTTGAAGTTTGGTATATTATCCCACATTCAAAAATTATTAAAATCTAATAATAAAATTTAGAAAATTATAAAAACAATTACAATATCAACATAAGTGTTAAATGTAGTAACATTACAAAAATAAAATAAATAAAACTAAATAAACTAGGGTTGATACTGATACTAGTAGGGGTTCCATGCATAACCGTATGTGTTATAAAATGCTTCAGCTGGGTTATAAGTAGGATACGATGGTTGGATCTCTATAGACCAGGGAGGAAATACGGGCTTTGGAGTAGGAATATAGTTTCTACCTACATGTTGGCAATGAGCTATGATGTGGTTTTGATGAACTTGCCAATCTTCAAATGCTCGATGTCTAGCATTTTCATATTCTTGTGAAGCTATAAACCTTTGCATTTCTGTCATTTCATTTCCTCCTCCCACATTACCTGGCTGTTGATTTCTCTCAACCTGTGGATGTCTTCCATTATATGGTATTGCGGCATTATTTCGCCTCTTCAAAACCTTAGCACCATGATATACATTTAAACCAATTGTATCGTGGGGTTCTGGTTCTTCGATTAATAATCCCCCCCGATTTATATCCACATCGAGATACTCAGCAATTAATGTAATAAATATACCACCTCCTATTATACTGTGTGGTCTCATTCCCCTAACCATAGCCGATAAATAATAACCCACACAATAAGGTATACTTACAGCGCTTTGTGGGTCTCGAATACACATGTGGTAAAATAAATCTTGCTCATTTACCTTTTCCTTATTTTTACCTCGCTGTGTAATCGAGTTCGCTAAAAACCTATGGATTACTCTTAATTCAGCTCTATCAATATCAAGATAAGAGTAATTTCCCCCTTTAAATCGGTGATGGCTAGTCATTTGACTCCATACACCATGCGTATCAAAATTTTCATCAATCTTCCTACCATTTAATATCAACCCTTGACAATCGGCAGATGCTAGCTCCTCAGGCGTATATATACGTAAGGCCTGAGCCATGTCTAGTAGAGACATGTGGCGCATCGAACCTCCTAACAAAAATCTAATAAAAGTTCGATCGGTTAAAGTAGCTACCCGATCATTTATTTCTATACTACACAATAATTCTTCACACCATACTTTATATACAGGTCTACGCATGTTGAATAAACGTACCCAATCGTCAAAAGTAGAATTACCATACCTCTGTGTAAGTAATTCTCTAATTGGCTCGGCCAATTCCACTACCTCTAATGGTTCCCATTCTATTACCCTAGGTACTTCAACAGCTTTAGAATGAAGAGTGTGCAAGCCCCTTTGGTATTTTGGATAATCTATCCACCGTCTGTCTAATCTCAAGTTCGGGTGCAAATCTTCCACGTGCATATCTGAAAATGTCATAACTGGATGAGGTATATCTTGTTTGTAATAGTTATCAACATCCTGTTGTTCCGCATTCTCAGGAGGAGCAATGCGAGCTTGGGATGAAGATTCACCCCTTTCAGTCTGCAAAACACATCAAACACAATTTTTGTGCATCCAAATATGCATTAGTGTCAGCAAAATCATCAATCAAAATAATTACAATGACATGTTCAATTTATATCAAACTTATGCTCATTTTCATATTTTTATCAAATCTACACTTTTTTAAATAAGCATATACGAAAATGTTCGCCAAGTTCATAAGCATTCAACTCAAATAACATGTCAAAATAATTATTATTAGCAATTAAACAAGTTTCAAATGGCATTATCTCTCAAAAATCAAGTTCATGAATTTTAGACTTGAAAAAGTCCACTTTAATTCTCAAAAATTATGTTTAGGCTCAAAGTTTGGATCATTTAACTACCTAAACATGTTACACTACTTAATTTAGCAATAATTCATGACAAAAATCGGCCATAACCTGTTTATATCAAAAAGCCCCAAATTGCTCAAGAACACACACTCTAGATTACTCAAAATTTGAAGTTTAAGGCTTCTAATCATGTTAAATAGCATCAATCTAGGTTATATAAGCATAATACACAAACAATTTAAGCATAATTACACTAAAAAGCATCAAAATCGAATTGGGTATAAATTTGTTCAAGAACACTAATTTTCTGATTAAATGGGTGTTTTGATGAAGAAATTACCGTTTTCCTTGAGTAATTCCTTGATAGCATCCTTCTCAACATGATTTTGTGAAAGATTTTATGATTTTTGGTGAAAAATTGCGAATTTGGGAGGTTTTTGTGTGTGTTTTTCGGGTATTTTCGCAGTTATTTGGGTGTGGGTGTTGGTAAACTGATCTGTTCTTGCGTTTTATTTTTTTCTGTATTTTACAAACTCCGCGAGTCGCGGTGTCCTTTTTTTTTTATAAAAACCTTAACTTATAAAACAATTAATTAATTAATTTTAAAATTTTGTTTCCTTTGTTATTTAGGACGAGGTAGTTTCGGAACGATGTCCTAGTCCGTCCCTCGACAAAATTTTAAAATTTGTCAATTTAAAGCGCGGTTTTAAAAGCAAAGATTTTTAGGTTTTTTTTAATGTTTTTGGCATACTTTAATTCAATAAGATTAAAAATAATGATAATAAAAGTTCTCGTCCCTCCATCGGGTAAAGCAATTTTGATTTAATGACCTAGTCTTCAACTCATGATGAATTTTAAAAATCATATTTTTAACTTAGCAAAATAAAGTAAATTTTTATTTTTAAATTCACACCAAACTTAAATTTAAAATGCATAAAATTAAAAATTCATATTAAAAATTCACACCAAACTTAAATTTAATTTTGTTTTTATACATACAAATTTATATTAAAAATATTAATTTTTCAAATATTTACAATTTTAAATATATTGATTTAAAAAGTTTACAATATCAATTTAAGATTTATATATTAATTTTAAAAACATGGTAAAAATAAAATTAAAAATCTTTTTGGCTTTTATCCCACTTTAATCAATTAAATATTATCAAAAATATACGCCCCTCTTTTCGGTAAAGTAATTTCGGTTCCATGACCTAATTTAACTCATGACGAATTTTTGAAATATTTTGGGTTGATTGATTAAAGATATTTATACCTTAAGAATAAACGTTAAATTTCGCAGTGATGTAATAAATTTTTGTATGATATCAATAATTTCGGTCGCAAGACCTAATTTTATTGAATACCAATTTAATACTTTATAGCGAACAAATTAGCGTTTATTATCAAAAGGTTAAAAATAAAAATAAAAATAAAAAATGTACAAACTTACCTGTGAAATAGATTTCTTAGTGATATGCTCTAGCCCACTCATAAGATAGTCTGACTAATTGATTTTCCATGGCTACATAGGCGTAACCTCGAGCATTCAATGTTTTTTCTTCTAAACATATGAACGGTCCATCTCTGCATAAAGTAACAAATTCGGTGTTTGAATAGGTTTGATTATTTGAACATTTACCTTCGTGTAACCATTTTCCGCATTTGTGATATCTTTCAAGGTGCCGTGCTCTTCTTTTCGCTGCGGATTTTGATTTTCCTTTACCAAATTGTAACTTATTATCTTCGCATCTGGATTCTTTTCTTACTCCGTCCAATTTTTCTCTGATTACTGATACCAGTTCACTCGGAAGTGTGTTATTATTACGTTTAGTAATCAAAGCGTGTAGCATTAGACCATGGTTTAGTTCACAGGAAGTCTTCATTTCGTAAAAACCTAAAAAAAATAAAAATTCAGAATGGGGGGAGAAGACTAGTTCTTTAGGGTCTGCTAGGGAAAGACCATTCGGGTTCCATTTTCGAGAACTACACGAAAACAGAAAATCTAACTCTAACAGAAATACATATTATCCTTTAAAGACTTGATTCTCCCCACACTTAGTTAGCTGTGGTATCGAAATTGTGATTAACTTCGTTGTCGACTTCCATCGGACTATCTATGTAGTGTTTAACTCTGTGACCATTAACTTTAAATTCAATCTCATTTGAATTTATTAATTCTACAGTTCCGTATGGGAAAACTCTTTTGACTATAAATGGTCCAGACCATCTTGATTTTAATTTTCCAGGAAATAGCTTGAATCGTGAATTGAAAAGAAGAACTCTGTCTCCTTCTTTAAATTCTTTTGAACTTCTGATTCTTTTATCATGCCATTTCTTCGTTCTTTCTTTATAGATTAACGAATTTTCGTATGCTTCATGTCTTAATTCTTCTAATTCGTTTAATTGACTTAACCGTAGACGTCCAACTTCATGTAAATCAAGATTACACGTCTTCAAAGCCCAAAATGCTTTGTGTTCAATTTCTACTGGAAGATGACATGCTTTTCCATAAACAAGTTTAAAAGGTGTGGTTCCAATTGGAGTTTTGTAGGCTGTTCTAAAAGCCCAGAGTGCATCCTCCAATTTAATGGACCATTCCTTCATATTTGATCCTACGATTTTCTCTAGAATACGTTTTAAAGCTCGGTTGGTATTTTCAACTTGTCCACTCGTCTGTGGATGATAAGCAGTGGAGATTTTATGAGTTACTCCATATCTTTTGAGAACTTTCTTAAGTTGATTATTACAGAAGTGAGTTCCCCGATCACTTATTAAAGCTTTCGATGTTCCAAACCTTACAAAAAGACGTTTTAAAAAGTTGATTACAACTCGTGCATCGTTAGTTGGGAGAGCTTGTGCTTCCGCCCATTTAGATACATAATCAACGGCTACGAGAATATAGAGATTATTATGAGATTTTGGAAATGGACCCATAAAGTCAATACCCCAAATGTCAAATACTTCACATACTTGAATGACATTTTGTGGCATTTCATCACGTTGACTTATTTTTTTGGCCCTTTGACAAGCATCACAGGATTTACAAAGAAGGTGTGCGTCTTTGTAAATTGTAGGCCAATAGAATCCAGCATCATAAACTTTTCTTGCTGTTAGTTGAGGCCCATAATGCCCTCATGTTGGTCCTGTGTGACAATGGTTTAAAATTTTACTAGGTTCATCTCCGAATACACATCGGCGTATTATTCCATCGGGACAACTTTTAAACAAATGTGGATCTTCCCAGAAATAGTGTTTTATATCACTAAAGAATTTCTTTCGTTTTTGGTACGACAATCCTTTTTCAAGGAATCCACATACTAAGTAGTTTGCATAGTCTGCAAACCATGGAATTTCATTATGATCTATCTTCAATAGATATTCATCAGGAAAGTTGTCTTGTATGGTCGATTCATTTAGAACATCTAATTCAGGATTTTCAAGACGAGAAAGATGATCAGCGGCGAGATTTTCTGCTCCTCTTTTATCTCGGATTTCAATATCAAACTCTTGTAAGAGTAAGATCCAACGGATTAATCTTGGTTTAGCATCTTGTTTCGAAAATAGGTATCTAAGAGCAGAATGGTCGGTATAGACCACTGTTTTAGCTAGAACGAGATATGAATGAAATTTGTCAAAACAAAGACAATAGCAAGGAGTTCTTTTTCAGTAGTTGTGTAATTTTTTTGTGCTCCTTGTAATGTCTTACTAGCATAATATATAGGTTGAAATCGTTTTTCAATCCTTTGTCCTAAAACGGCTCCCATTGCAAAATCACTTGCATCGCACATAAGTTCAAACGGTAGATTCCAATTTGGTGTTATCATGATCGGCGCATTAGTGAGTTTTTCTTTAAGAATATTAAAAGATTTGATGCATTCATCTGAAAAGATGAATGGAGCATCTTTTTCTAGGAGTTTATTCATAGGAGTGGCAATTTTAGAAAAATCTTTTATGAAGCGTCGGTAAAAACCGGCATGCCCTAGAAAACTCCTAACTCCTCTAACATTGGTGGGATGTGGAAGTTTAGCAATTACATCTATTTTAGCTCTATCCACTTCAATTCCTTCCTTTGAAATTTTATGACCAAAACGATGCCTTCTTTAACCATGAAATGGCATTTCTCCCAATTAAGTACTAGATTTGATTGTTCCCATCTAATAAGCATTCGTTCAAGATTAGCTAGACATGTTTCAAATGTATCACCGAAGACTGAAAAATCATCCATGAAAACTTCCATGCATTCTTCTATCATGTCGTGAAAAATCGCCATCATGCACCTTTGAAAGGTTGCAGGGGCGTTGCAAAGTCCAAATGGCATGCGTTTGTAAGCAAAAGTACCATAAGGGCACGTGAATGTGGTTTTCTCTTGATCTTCGGGTGCATTTGGAATTTGAAAATATCCGGAAAAACCATCTAGAAAACAATAGTAACTGTTTTCGGCTAACCTTTCCAACATTTGATCAATGAAAGGTAAGGGAAAGTGATCTTTTCTGGTGGCATCATTTAATTTTCTATAATCAATACATACACGCCATCCTGTTACAGTCCTAGTAGGAATAAGCTCATTTTTCTCATTTGTGATGACAGTCATGCCACCCTTCTTAGGCACGCATTGAACTGGGCTTACCCATGGACTATCAGAGATTGGATAAATTAAACCTGCATCTAGCAGTTTAATAATTTCTTTCTTAACAACATCTTGCATATTCGGATTTAGTCTTCGTTGGCGTTGCACATACGTTTTATGACCTTCTTCCATAAGGATTTTATGTGTGCAATACGAAGGACTTATTCCTTTAATATCATGAATCTTCCATGCAATGGCTGGTTTATGAGCTTTCAACACAGAAATGAGTTGTGATTTCTCATTTTCAGTAAGAGAAGACGATATTATTACAGGTAATTCAGATTCACCATGTAAATAAGCGTATTCCAAATGGTTTGGAAGTGTCTTTAAGTCTAATGTCGGTGGTTCTTCTATCGATGATTTATATCGATATCTGTCTTCTTCTTTTAGCATTTGAATTTCTTCTGTTGTTGGTTCATATCCATTAGCAATTAGTGTAGCTAACATTTCAGTTTCATCAATTGGTTCAGTCCCTTCTCCTAAAGAACATTCTCCTGTTCCTTGTAATTCTGGAAATTCTTCTAACAATTCTGCATGTGATTCTATAGTTTGAATATAATAACATGTATCATCTGCAGATAGCGGTTGTTGCATTGCTCTATCAACTGAAAAGGTAACACTCTCGTCCTCTATACTTAGGGTTAGTTTCTTACCGAACACGTCTATCATTGCTTTAGCCGTGTTTAAGAATGGTCTTCCTAATATGAGAGGAACTTGAGAATCTTCTTCCATGTCCAGAATAACAAAATCTACTGGAAATACTAAAGTACCAACTTTAACTAGCATGTTCTCCATTATCCCTCTAGGATATTTTATTGATCTATCGGCTAGTTGTATACTTATTCGTGTTGGTTTTAATTCTCCAAGGTCTAGTTTAGTGTATAGTGAATACGGCATTAAATTTATACTAGCACCTAAGTCTGCCAATGCTTCTATTGAACTAAGACTACCCAGAAAACATGGAATTGTGAAACTTCCTGGATCAGATAATTTTTCTGGTATCTTATTCAACAGCACTGCTGAACAATTAGCATTCATAGTAACGGCCGAGAGTTATTCCATTTTCTTTCTATTTGAGATTAGATCTTTCAAGAATTTAGCATATCTAGGAATTCCTGAAATTACATCAATGAAAGGAAGATTTACATTTATCTGTTTAAACATATCCAAGAATTTGGATTGCTCGGCTTCAAGTTTCTCTTTTTTCATTTTACTCGGGTAAGGAAGTGGTGGTTGGTATGGTTTAACATAAGGTTTAGCTTTAACTATGTTATCTTCATTAACCTTTTCAACTATCGGTTCTGTTTCCTTATCTTGCTCAGGTTGTTCTTCTTGTGGAGTAGGAATAGCTTCATCAGAAATTACAGGTATTTCAGGTGGTTTAAGTGTCATACCACTTCTTGTGGTAATGGCTTTAGCTGTTTCATTCCGGGGGTTAGCATTTGTATTACTAGGTAAACTTCCCGGTTTTCTTTCACCTATTAACCTTGCTAGGTTACTCACTTCTTGTTCCAAATTTTGAATAGAAGCTTGTTGATTTCTAAATGCTTGTGCATTTTGTTCATTCGTTTGTTTCTGAGATGTGAAAAACTGTGTTTGAGATTCAACTAGCTTCGTCATCATATCTTCTAAATTCAGCTTTTTATCATCGGTTTGTGGTGGTTTGTTTTGAAAATTAGGTCTTTGCTGATTGTAAGTATTATTGGATACTTGTTGATTGCTAGGACCTTGTTGGTTGTTGTATGGAATATTTCGGTTATAATTCTGGTTTTGATTGTAAATTGGTCTTGGCGGTTGATAATTATTCTGATAATTATTTCCAGGCCTTTGGTTTATGTATGAAATATTCTCTCTTTGTTCCATTGTTAGTTCAATACTAAGACAATCTTTTGTCAAATGTGGTCCTCCACACTGCTCACAACTAATTCGTATTGAGTGAATATCCTTAGTCATCTTTTCCATTCATCTCTCGACAGCATCTATCTTTGCTGAAATGGAATCTAAGTCATGGTTAGAATCGGCTCTAGCTGCTTTAGATGATCTAATGATATCTTTTTCTTGGTGCCACTCATGTGAGTGGGAAGCAGTGTTATCAATAATTTTGTAAGCATCAGTTTCTGTTTTCTTCATAATAGAACCACCAGCTGCTATATCTATGTCTTTCCTTGTAGTGATGTCGCATCCTTGGTAGAATATTTGTACTATTTGACAAGTGTCTAAACCATGTTGCGGACATCCTCTTAATAACTTTTCAAATCTAGTCCACGCCTCATATAGAGTTTCATTCGGTTTCTGTGTGAACGTAACAATTTCTCCTTGAAGTCTTACGGCTTTAGATGCCGGAAAGAATTGTTTAAGAAATTTTTCAACTAAAACGTCCCATGTATCAATCGCCCCTTCAGGTAACGATTCCAACCAATCTTTGGCTTCTCCCTTTAAAGTCCAGGGAAATAACATGAGATATATCTGTTCATCCTCAACTTCTCTTATTTTAAATAGTGTACAGATCCTATTAAAGGTACGAAGATGTTCATTTGGATCTTCCTTCGGCGCACCACTAAATTGGCATTGATTAGTTACCATGTGTAGAATTTGTCATTTGATTTCATAATCTGGCGCATTAATGTCTGGATGAGTAATTGCGTGACCTTGGCCAATGCGTTTAGCTCGCATTCGGTCTTCCATACTTAAAGGTTCCAGATTCTCCATGATTGAATTTGTTGAATCTGAATCACTAGAGGATTTTGATTTAATGGTTCGTTCCTCAACAATCTCTGTTTGAATGATTGGTGGTTCCGGAGGAAAAATTAATGGTTCAGGATCTATGAATAGTCTCTGAATATTCTCCGGATTCTCAATTGTGAGGTCAGGTTCAAAAAATGGATTATCGGAAATTTGAATTGGAGTACTTGGTTATCATAACCCGACCTTAACCATAAGGACGAATACAATAATATATGATTTCATCGCGAGGTATTGACCTCTATATGCGACATTTTTAAAAACTGCATTCGTTTTTACAATACAAATCATAGCTTTTATTACAAATACAAGGTTTAAACAACTTAATAATGATTATCGTTTAGTGATAATCTTAGACTTACAAACTTTACATGTGATTAGCAATACGACCTCCAACATATTTTACATTACAAATCCTCCGATATGCAGTTTTATTTTTGACACAAATATGCATACTCAAGATCTTGCTTAAATTCAACATGTTGCAGCGGAAGCTTTTAGTTATCACCTGAGAATAAACATGCTTAAAACGTCAACATAAAGTTGGTGAGATATAGGTTTAAAGCCGGCAGCGTTATGAATATAGACAACAAGATTTCATATATAAACGTTTTAATAAAAATATTCTAAGTTGTTAAGCACTTGATAACCATACTTAACATTTAATCAACGTCGCATATTCCCTTTATTATGAAATCTTACTACACCGTACCAAGTGTAGTCACCGAAACGAAGTACTGTGCATGAAAGGACCCGTTCATATACATTATAAACGATTCACAATAGTTGATTACATTGCGAGGTATTTGACCTCTATATGATACATTTTACAAACATTGCATTCGTTTTTAAAAGACAATCTTTCTTTACATCGAAAATTGACAGGCATGCATACCATTTCATAATATCCACTATCCAACTATAAATTGATTTAATAATAATCTTTGATGAACTCAATGACTCGAATGCAACGTTCTTTGAAATATGCTATGAAAGACTCCAAGTAATATCTTTAAAATGAGCAAATGCACAGCGGAAGATTTCTTTAACACCTGAGAATAAACATGCTTTAAAGTGTCAACCAAAAGGTTGGTGAGTTCATTAGTTTATCATAATCATTTATTTCCATCATTTTAATAGACCACAAGAATTTCATTTCCAGTTCTCATATATATACGTCCCATGCCTAGAGACAAAAATAATCATTCATATGGTGAACACCTGGTAACCGACATTAACAATATACATATAAGAATATCCCCTATCATTCCGGGATCCTCCTTCGGACATGATATAAATTTCGAAGTACTAAAGCATCCGGTACTTTGGATGGGGTTTGTTAGGCCCAATAGATCTATCTTTAGGATTCGCGTCAATTAGGGTGTCTGTTCCCTAATTCTTAGATTACCAGACTTTAATAAAAAGGGGCATATTCGATTTCGATAATTCAACCATAGAATGTAGTTTCAATTACTTGTGTCTATTTCGTCAAACATTTATAAAAGCGCATGTATTCTCAGTTCCAAAAACATAAAGGGTAAAAAGGCAAATGAAACTCACCATACTGTATTTCGTAGTAAAAATACATATAACGTCATTGAACAAGTGCAAGGTTGGCCTCGAATTCACGAACCTATATTAATTATATATATTTATATGTTGGTCAATATTTGTATAGCAATTTAGGTCAGGTCATAGTGTAATCCTATCCTATAGCTCGAGTCTGACTCTACAGTATAGTAACATGTTATATTACTCATGCTCAATTAAGATTCTAGTAAAAGGTGACGTGTGAAACAACGTAACACAAATGGTTTCATAATCATAAAATAGTATTTTAGTTTTTTTTTTTTTTTTTTTTTTTTTTTTTTTAGAGAAAATCAACACAAAAAGTTAACTGAAAAGTTAACAGGAAAAGTCAAAGTTCAAAGTCAAAAGTCAAAGGTTAAAGTCAAAAGTCAAAGGTCAAAGTAAAAATGAGGTCGCATGCAAATATATAATAACTTATACAAAAATGATTTTCGGTCAAACATGACTAAACGGGCCACTTCAGCTATTTTTAGAAAAATTATCGAAACTCCGATTGATAAATGGCCAAAGATAAAAGTTACACATTACCAAAAAGATTAAGCATAAATATTACAGAAGTAAACTAAACCTAGACAACTCGTAGTTACCAACGCGTTTTCGGCGTTTCAAAGTTAATTTTTCAGCTTTAATAAATTTACAAAAGTGTCGAGTAGCCTACTTTGGAGATTTTTAGAAAATTCCTCAAAACTCGTATTGACAAACGGTCAAAGCCTGCAATTTCTCGTTACCACAAAGATATAACATGATTTTTGGCAAGAGTAAACACATATCAGGCCGACCATGACAACTGATACAAAACTGACATTTTTAAATAAAAAAGTTTCAGCTCTTTTTAGAATTTTAAAATGTGACCAAACCGTCAACTTTGATGATTTTTAGAAAAATCGTCGAGACTCAAATTGACAAACGGCCAAAGTCGTTTGTTAGACTTTACAGCAAAGAATTCAGTGTATTTTTTTTTATATATGAAACAACGCAGATCAGCGAGAATTTCAGTTCCCGTTTCGACATTTCATCAAAATTTGCAAAACTTCTTTCGTCCATAACTTGACAACCGTTCAACGAAACGAGACGTGCTTTATATGAAAATTCATCTACTCAACGAGTAGAATCCAAATAACCACTTTTTATAACCTAGAAAATTAGTTCACTAATTATCATCAGCAATTTTAATTACGAAATTAATTATGCAATTTGTTTATTTCATAACTTTCTAACCGTTACTTGGATTCAAGTGATTCTTAAACCAAAATTCAACTATTTTTCGCTAGCTTTCCAACGACATGCATATCTTATACCTTATCTCAATCGTATATGTAACTAATTCAGGAATCAACATAACCTATCTAATGGCAATATCAAAAGTACAAGCATACATAATCCTATATACTCGAGCACTAGTCAGGGATACACTATTAGTATGTAAAAATTAAATTATGAGTACTCACATATCAATATTGAGATTCAATATTGCAGGAAAGGTACGTAAACGCAACGGAGATGATAAACACTATATTGACCTCACGAGCATACCCATGAACCATACTCAATCACCTCCATAGCTATAACCCATAATTTCCTTAATCCTATCCCACTCGAAAAAACAACTTCGAAATCACTCGGACAGCACTCCGTCGTAATATTTTATGTATACTAATAATATCTTGAGATAATACTGAGTAAATATATATATGTAAATCGATTGAGAGAGTTTAGAGAAAACTATTTTCAAGTTTCTATGAAATAATGAAACCTATTGAATTCTATTTATAATAGATTTTTGAATTATTAAAGTGAATTATTAAAGTATGAATTATTAAAGTGAATTATTAAAGTATGAATTATTAAAGTGAATTTTTAAAGTATGAATTATTAAAGTGAATTATTAAAGTATGAATTATTAAAGTTAAAGTAAAGTAAAAATAAAGTAAAGGTAAAGTTTAAGTATAGTAAAAGTATAAAACTATGTACGTATAATACGCGTATAAATATATATAATATTAATTTAAATCGTTATATATATTTAATAAAATAAAATATAAATATCGTTATCTTTATCATACTAGTTAAGTAATGAGTTGTCAAAAGTGGTTCTAGATATTTATAAAAGTTATATACGTTTTAATAATAAAGTTCTTTTTAAACTGAAAACGTTTTTGTACGTTTGAAACTAAATAGATCAATCGAGTCTTTATGAGATTCAATCTTCCACTATCCTATGTCTAGTTCTCAATGATTGACAATTTGTTCTTATTTATAAATCACTTTACCATTTTCCGAATATTGTTAAAATGGAAAGATTTCTCAAATCAACGTGGGCCTTTCAACAGAGACTTGTAATCATAATTCAATATATCTGATAATTCAATCATTTGATCTTATCTTCTAATTCCATTGATAAATATTTTGAAACAGATACAATCATGTAAAGTATTTAATCTAATATTTTGTTTACGTTTCAAGTTATAATATATATACACATATACATATATAATCATATTCGTTTAATGGTTCGTGAATCGTTGGAACTTGGTCGAGGTTGAATGAATGTATGAACATAGTTTAAAATTCTTTAAATTTAACTTAACAAATATTGCTTATCGTGTCGGAAACATATAAAGATTAAAGTTTAAATTTGGTTGGAAATTTCCGGGTTGTCACAGTACCTACCCGTTAAAGAAATTTCGTCCCGAAATTTGAGTGGAAAGGCCGTGAATGATAATAAGTGTGTTTTCATGATGCATACGGGCTGAAAATTAGAGTTTTATCATCAGCGAATAATTTGGATAAACAATCCATTTATATGAAGAGTACGAATGAAGCTAACATAGAAGAGTGAAATGAGTAAGTGTAGATTCATCTTATCATTTGACGTAGATATGATTAATTCCCAGATTTCAAGGAATTTGAAGAAAATCTTCTTAATAAGATTTGACTCTCCGGTAATCAAGGGAATTAGGATCTGCTTTAAATGCGATCGTCCATTTTTATTATTCTGTCGGAGATTTTCTTATAAATTCACCTCCTTCGTTTCCTTACAACTCACACCATCTGTTGATGCATTTTATGCAAGTCCCTAGACATCTACCCACGTCCATTGCAGGTACAACAGTTTACAGGCCACCATGATTGCTCGTTATTATCCTATCCGTGTTTGTATGTGGTTACAGGAACTGCAGGAACGAGATTTAGATGTTTGACTATGTTAGACTTAGTCAGACGTACGAGTGAAGCCTCACTAGTACGGCTGACAGGCTCATACGCACGGTTGATGCTGAGCTAAGTCAAAATTACAACCTAAATGAGAAGACACGAGTGAGTGATCACCCGTACGGCTGATGAAGCCAACTCGTACGTGTGATGAATGTATCGTATGGGTGAGTCAACAGCAGGGGTATCTAAAGTCTTATGTTCTTCATTTTAGGTTAAGCCTCTTATTTGTTACACACACTCAGATCTAGTGAGCTCCTCCGATTCTCTCTCAGTCCAAATCACCCAGGTGGTGAATAATAGCTCTAGGTGTTGATCTAATCACACTTGATTTAGTTGTGGTTTGACTAAATTAATCAAAAAAAAAACTTTACCTATTCACTAGAGGGTTTGATTCACTTATTCCGCCATTGTGTGAGTTAAATCTGTTGATTTCTAAGTTCCTAGTCATGTTTCATCACCTTCTATTCTTTCCCCCTCAACTCATATTTTAAAGTATTCATCAATATGCTCCATCCAGTTCTGATTCTCGATATACTTCTAACTTTCATATCGGTCATTCTTCTTTTTCATCTACCGCCGGAAGAATCTATTTACTTCTACTATACTCTTGGGTTTATAGTGTTTCTAGTTCTCCCGTGTCTTTATATTGCTATATGCATCGATATATATGGTTTATAATTTCTGGTTTGTCGTTGGGCTTTATATGTTCCCTTATATTTCAAAGCCTCTGCTTCTGTCTTCTATAATCATTATCATTCATAGTTAATGCTCTCTTTTATTTGGCAATTTATGCCCCAATTTCTATTTCGGAGTTTTGTCCTTTCGTTTCTTCTTCTTGCGATTAAGCACCGCTTGTAATGGTCCAGAATTCACAGATATGAATTTCAAAATGAACATTGTTAATGTTCTAGGAAGGAAATTGTGATGACACGATCTTGACTTGTCAAATTACTAAAATACCTTGGAAAAGGCCGAATCATCAAGAAATATTTTCTTGATATTTTAGAGGTTAAATAGAATACAAGAGTCGTATAACATGGCACATGATGATGTTATGATCTGTGAATCATCACGTTCCATTTAGAAACTCAGCATGACTTACTGTAATATAATCACATTGATCAAGTGTCATTATATTATACTAATTCATGCTTCAGTTCCCAACACTACTTCAAAATATTCCTATTTTAAACTTGAATGTTTCAGAATTTAGAAACTAAAATAGTTTCTTTTATGATGTAATACAGATAGCGCGAAGAGGTAAATGATTTCAAATAAGAAAAATTAAGAAAATATCTTCAGAAATATGGAGGATATTTATAATGAAAGATATGATGATATTTTAGAATTTCTAATATCAGAGGATGATGAAGAATATTGTCTGCAGGGGTTTAGAGTCAGGAGCAAGGTATTCGTTAATGACTTCAGCAGATACTGAATTATTTGGATCCTTTGAAGTCAGGTTCAGTCTTTGTAATTTGTCCACAGCCTCCTTCCTACTTTGCTCAATCCGTTTTCCAGTTCCAAGACTTCTCTTTTTCTGCGCTTTGCCAGCATACCTATTCATTATCATCAAACTTTTACTGTTAAGGTCGTTTATAGTTTTTTTGCTGCTTCATCAGTATTTTTCCATTTTTGGAGAACCAATTTGTAGTTCGAAGTGTTTTTCAGAATCTTCACATTAAGTCCAGAAGATAGACATTATATATACACATATAACTGTTTGCGTAGACATGCTGCGAGATTTCAAAATACTGATTGCTAATTCCCAATGATTCGTATGGAAATTCTCATTACAAGATGCGAATGAGTAATTGATGGGGTTTCAATGAATAATTATAATGACTTTTTGGAGAGGCTAAAGTCAAAGGGTAATGAAGTTGTTGATACATCTGTTAATAATGTGGTGGAATGTAAAAGGTTCCCTGGTAATGATGGTGTATATTTCAAGGTTATAATAAGGTTAGTCTGACTGAAAAGTCGAAGTTGACTTGCTGGAGCTGTGATAAAACTGGCTACTTTGAATAGGAGTCGCAAAGTTATTTTTGCTAATAAATGCTAAAGAATCTGACGCGGATACGTTGTTTAAACTTTTACTTTGGTTTCAAGAGTTTTTCGGGTACATAACTGTGGGTAACATGTGGTTGGATCATCATCTCGATTGCTCATCATTCGAAGTGTCTTCAGAAAGTTTTTAAAGGGTTTGAACACAGATTGTAATCGTTAACATACATTTAATGTTCTAACACAGTTTTGAAGTCAAAATATAGCTTGTGAAAGATGTAAGGATCTAAGAGTGATGATTTTGGTCATATCTCAAGTTGAATTTTGAGATTTCAAAATCAGAATATGTAATTAAATTTTGAACGAGTATGGTTGTTTTGATTTCTATAAAAGAATGTATATTGTTGTGAAAGTAGGGAGTATAATGGATGATTTGCTGAATCAGATTCGAAGAATGTAATATATTAATTGTGAATTTATATATCTCTCGGGTATTACCTACCCGTTAAAAAAAATTTCACAATTAATATTTTGTACAAAAGAATTTTATTACAGTCTTTATGAAAATATATATATGTATATTTTCTTCAGATGTAACATAGATTTAATGAGTTAATGTTAAATTAAACTCATTTGATTTACGGTTGAAACTAGAATTGAATAATCCCTAAAGGCTTTAAAAAGTACATAACTTTTACGCAGTATTTCTTTAATGACATTGAAATTATGAATCAATACTTCGTTATTTGTTGATGTATGATGTTCGGTTCGTAGAATTCTTGTGAATTTCACAAAGTACGAATGATGTTATCTGAATAGTTTCGGGTACATCGATGATGAAAGTGTAAAATCAAATATATACTTGATTTATTATGAATTGGAATTTGTTGAATTGCGACAGAGATTGTAGTTAACGCTGGTTAAGTTGCGGCCGAAGGACGTATAGCATATTTGTAATATGAATTAACCGAGTAGTTAAGATTCACACACAATAGCTTAGCACGGAAAGATTTATTTTTTATTTCAAAATATATAAAATATACATATAATTTCTTCAAAGGGAATGAGTTAATTCTTCATAACTCGTTGATACAATATACAGGTTATTGATTCGTAATGATGTCCATAGTGATTCTTGAGCTGACGGAGTTTGTGATGTTATAGGTGTTATTGATTCTGATGTTGACTGTACTGATGATGCTGGTGACGCTGACGGTACTGTTGATGCTGTTGGTAAAACAAGTTTACCTTATTAATCACACACCATTTTTGTCAGGGTTTCTACTCTTCCTTCTATCATTTTGGTTCGCTTAACTGATTTATGGTTAGGGCTAGATTAGATAATCTCTAAGACTTTAGAGATTACATAATCTGCGCGGAATGTTTCTCCAATGAAGTTATGAATTAATACTTCGTCGGTTATTGTTGTTGGTATTCCTTGGTATCTACAGGGCGTATGACATTGGTGCTCGTGGGACAGAGTGTAAAGTTGAGGTTTACGATGTGGTTGTGGTTGGGGTGGTAATGGTACTATTGGCGTTGATGATGGTGTTACTGGTTATGCTGCTGATGCTGCTGCTGGTGTTTGTAATCTCTGCACCATATTCTCCAAAGCCACTACCCGAGCGCGAAGCTCGTTGACTTCTTCTATTACACCGGGGTGATTGTCGGTTCGGACGAGCGGATAAATAAAATCTAAAATTTGATGTAATATATAATCGTGACGAGATACTCTGGAAATGAGCGAGAAAATGGTGTTTCGAACAGGTTCGCCGGTAAGTGCTTCAGGTTCTTCATCAAGAGGGCAATGTGGTGGATGGAAGGGATCACCTTCTTCTTGTCTCCAATGATTGAGGAGGCTATGAACCCATCCCCAATTCATCCAGAATAGGTGATGACTGATTGGTTGATCTATTCCTGTCACACTACTTTCGGAGCTGGAGTGGGATTCCATTTCGAAATCCGAGGAACTTGAATTAATGATGAATTCCATTTCGTACGATTGAATAAGGATTTTTTTTTTTTTCGATATGAAATGATTTTCGGTTATCGGATGGTATTCTAATTACATAGAATATCCATATATATAGAACAAAAGATTTCGTAAATTACGGAGGAATTTACGGGATATATCAGGCAACGTTTACAGTAATAGATACGATAAGATATGATTTAGCAGATACGCTAAGGTATGAATTTTTGTCTATACACTATTCATGCAATCAATGCAGCAAGACGTGTCTTAGACTAAAAATGATAAGCAGGTAATTTCCTGAGGATGATAAGTAGTTAATTTTTGACACAAAATGATAAGCAAAACTATTGACATGCAGACACGGTCGAAGTCCAGACTCACTAATGCATCCTATCGACTTATCTGTTAGACACACTAATGCAGACCTGGTTCGCTAAGACCACCGCTCTGATACCAACTGAAAGGACCCGTTCATATACATTATAAACGATTCACAATAGTTGATTACATTGCGAGGTATTTGACCTCTATATGATACATTTTACAAACATTGCATTCGTTTTTAAAAGACAATCTTTCTTTACATCGAAAATTGACAGGCATGCATACCATTTCATAATATCCACTATCCAACTATAAATTGATTTAATAATAATCTTTGATGAACTCAATGACTCGAATGCAACGTTCTTTGAAATATGCTATGAAAGACTCCAAGTAATATCTTTAAAATGAGCAAATGCACAGCGGAAGATTTCTTTAACACCTGAGAATAAACATGCTTTAAAGTGTCAACCAAAAGGTTGGTGAGTTCATTAGTTTATCATAATCATTTATTTCCATCATTTTAATAGACCACAAGAATTTCATTTCCAGTTCTCATATATATACGTCCCATGCCTAGAGACAAAAATAATCATTCATATGGTGAACACCTGGTAACCGACATTAACAATATACATATAAGAATATCCCCTATCATTCCGGGATCCTCCTTCGGACATGATATAAATTTCGAAGTACTAAAGCATCCGGTACTTTGGATGGGGTTTGTTAGGCCCAATAGATCTATCTTTAGGATTCGCGTCAATTAGGGTGTCTGTTCCCTAATTCTTAGATTACCAGACTTTAATAAAAAGGGGCATATTCGATTTCGATAATTCAACCATAGAATGTAGTTTCAATTACTTGTGTCTATTTCGTCAAACATTTATAAAAGCGCATGTATTCTCAGTTCCAAAAACATAAAGGGTAAAAAGGCAAATGAAACTCACCATACTGTATTTCGTAGTAAAAATACATATAACGTCATTGAACAAGTGCAAGGTTGGCCTCGAATTCACGAACCTATATTAATTATATATATTTATATGTTGGTCAATATTTGTATAGCAATTTAGGTCAGGTCATAGTGTAATCCTATCCTATAGCTCGAGTCTGACTCTACAGTATAGTAACATGTTATATTACTCATGCTCAATTAAGATTCTAGTAAAAGGTGACGTGTGAAACAACGTAACACAAATGGTTTCATAATCATAAAATAGTATTTTAGTTTTTTTTTTTTTTTTTTTTTTTTTAGAGAAAATCAACACAAAAAGTTAACTGAAAAGTTAACAGGAAAAGTCAAAGTTCAAAGTCAAAAGTCAAAGGTTAAAGTCAAAAGTCAAAGGTCAAAGTAAAAATGAGGTCGCATGCAAATATATAATAACTTATACAAAAATGATTTTCGGTCAAACATGACTAAACGGGCCACTTCAGCTATTTTTAGAAAAATTATCGAAACTCCGATTGATAAATGGCCAAAGATAAAAGTTACACATTACCAAAAAGATTAAGCATAAATATTACAGAAGTAAACTAAACCTAGACAACTCGTAGTTACCAACGCGTTTTCGGCGTTTCAAAGTTAATTTTTCAGCTTTAATAAATTTACAAAAGTGTCGAGTAGCCTACTTTGGAGATTTTTAGAAAATTCCTCAAAACTCGTATTGACAAACGGTCAAAGCCTGCAATTTCTCGTTACCACAAAGATATAACATGATTTTTGGCAAGAGTAAACACATATCAGGCCGACCATGACAACTGATACAAAACTGACATTTTTAAATAAAAAAGTTTCAGCTCTTTTTAGAATTTTAAAATGTGACCAAACCGTCAACTTTGATGATTTTTAGAAAAATCGTCGAGACTCAAATTGACAAACGGCCAAAGTCGTTTGTTAGACTTTACAGCAAAGAATTCAGTGTATTTTTTTTTATATATGAAACAACGCAGATCAGCGAGAATTTCAGTTCCCGTTTCGACATTTCATCAAAATTTGCAAAACTTCTTTCGTCCATAACTTGACAACCGTTCAACGAAACGAGACGTGCTTTATATGAAAATTCATCTACTCAACGAGTAGAATCCAAATAACCACTTTTTATAACCTAGAAAATTAGTTCACTAATTATCATCAGCAATTTTAATTACGAAATTAATTATGCAATTTGTTTATTTCATAACTTTCTAACCGTTACTTGGATTCAAGTGATTCTTAAACCAAAATTCAACTATTTTTCGCTAGCTTTCCAACGACATGCATATCTTATACCTTATCTCAATCGTATATGTAACTAATTCAGGAATCAACATAACCTATCTAATGGCAATATCAAAAGTACAAGCATACATAATCCTATATACTCGAGCACTAGTCAGGGATACACTATTAGTATGTAAAAATTAAATTATGAGTACTCACATATCAATATTGAGATTCAATATTGCAGGAAAGGTACGTAAACGCAACGGAGATGATAAACACTATATTGACCTCACGAGCATACCCATGAACCATACTCAATCACCTCCATAGCTATAACCCATAATTTCCTTAATCCTATCCCACTCGAAAAAACAACTTCGAAATCACTCGGACAGCACTCCGTCGTAATATTTTATGTATACTAATAATATCTTGAGATAATACTGAGTAAATATATATATGTAAATCGATTGAGAGAGTTTAGAGAAAACTATTTTCAAGTTTCTATGAAATAATGAAACCTATTGAATTCTATTTATAATAGATTTTTGAATTATTAAAGTGAATTATTAAAGTATGAATTATTAAAGTGAATTATTAAAGTATGAATTATTAAAGTGAATTTTTAAAGTATGAATTATTAAAGTGAATTATTAAAGTATGAATTATTAAAGTTAAAGTAAAGTAAAAATAAAGTAAAGGTAAAGTTTAAGTATAGTAAAAGTATAAAACTATGTACGTATAATACGCGTATAAATATATATAATATTAATTTAAATCGTTATATATATTTAATAAAATAAAATATAAATATCGTTATCTTTATCATACTAGTTAAGTAATGAGTTGTCAAAAGTGGTTCTAGATATTTATAAAAGTTATATACGTTTTAATAATAAAGTTCTTTTTAAACTGAAAACGTTTTTGTACGTTTGAAACTAAATAGATCAATCGAGTCTTTATGAGATTCAATCTTCCACTATCCTATGTCTAGTTCTCAATGATTGACAATTTGTTCTTATTTATAAATCACTTTACCATTTTCCGAATATTGTTAAAATGGAAAGATTTCTCAAATCAACGTGGGCCTTTCAACAGAGACTTGTAATCATAATTCAATATATCTGATAATTCAATCATTTGATCTTATCTTCTAATTCCATTGATAAATATTTTGAAACAGATACAATCATGTAAAGTATTTAATCTAATATTTTGTTTACGTTTCAAGTTATAATATATATACACATATACATATATAATCATATTCGTTTAATGGTTCGTGAATCGTTGGAACTTGGTCGAGGTTGAATGAATGTATGAACATAGTTTAAAATTCTTTAAATTTAACTTAACAAATATTGCTTATCGTGTCGGAAACATATAAAGATTAAAGTTTAAATTTGGTTGGAAATTTTCGGGTTGTCACAGTGCAACCGTTGAATACTGGTCGTCCAGTCCGGTTGGGGTTGTCAGGCCCGATAGATCTATCAACAGGATTCGCGTTTACAATACCTCATGTAAATAGTAGTTACCAAGTTACAGGGAAGTATGCCAGTGGTACAACTCAACGTAGAATATATATTTTTAATCACTTGTGTCCATAACGTAAATCATAAAATGCATGTATTCTCATCCCGAAATATTTAGAGTTTAAAAGTGGGACTATATACTCACTTTTGTCTTGAAGGTATTTAACTCAACTTGGTCTCCGATAGATATCACGAACCTAACCATATATATAATATATCAACATATTTTCTTTTCAAGTAATCGTTACATATATATATATATATATATATATATATATACATATATATATATATATACATATATATATATATATATATACATATATATATATATACATATATATATATATATACATATATATATATATATACATATATATATATATATACATATATATATATATATATATATATATATATATATATATATATATATATATATATATATATATATGTATATATATATATATATATATATACTTTTAATACTTTTAATATTTTTTTTAGTCCGTAGTTAGTAGTCCGATGTTAGTGGTCCACATTTAGTTGCTTAAATAAAATAAATAAAGACCCCATCGTATTCGTGTTGATCAGAATTAATCTTGACCCATGGTACCATGTTGTCAAATGACGTGTTGCGTACATAAAGTACCGTGTTGTCAAATGACGTGTTGCGTACAATCATGAGGTCTTATGATTAATCTTCTCGTGTTGTTTACGGGTGGTCCTGAAATATATAAAATAAAATCATAAGTAAATACATATTAAATATTATGTTAATTAGCCAAGATATGATTAACCCGATTTTGTCATAATATGATATATTACAGGTCTTGAAGTGTTTTTAAAAATCAAATTAGAAGGATCTATTTAGTTTGCGAACAAGTTTGAAATCACTCAAACTATGTTCTTGTTGTTAAAATTTTATAACACAAAATAAAATAGCTATATAAATATGAATCGAATAAGGTTATGAATAAGGTTACTACCTCAAGTTACTTGAACAAAGCTACTGGAAAAGGTAAGAAAAATCTTGGAATCAAAATAGTGGTGGAGTGGGATTGAAAGATTGGAAGTAATCTCCTTGAAATCGGATGACTATATTGATACGTTCTTGAGTAGGTAAATGAAGAGAGATTAGGGAGTGAATTAGGGAGTGAAATTGGAAAAGAAATTGTATGTGTGTGTGTGCAAAATAGCATGATTATGGGATGGATATATAGGAGATTTAGTTTGTTTTCTTGCACAAAAGTCACACATGAGGTTAAATGGCTGGTTCCCACATGTAACATCATGTCCAGTGGCTGATCATTGAAGTTTATTGTTGGTATATACCAATAGTAAATACGTATAGAAGCTATGTGTGATACGGTTACATATACCCTTGATATACTTGTAGAAATTTTGAGGAATCGGAACGAGAATTCAAATATGGACGGGTTTATAACTGTAAAAGAGGCTCAAAACTGGGCTTTTATTTTTGGGTCAAACCGGGCCAAAATAAAATTTTAAGACATTTTTAATAAAGCAATGTTAGCCCAAAAAAAAAATTTCCATACTTCTTCATTATTTCGTTTCCTATGTTTTCTTTAGTAAGAGCTTCTCGTTGAGCCTCTTTGATTTGTGAGTTGAGATTCATACGAATTTTTATGTTCATTGCTCGTACTCGAATTGGTTCCCATTCCTTTCTGCTTAGAGCGTCGGCCACTATATTCGCTTTCCCGGGATGATAGCGAATCTCACAATCATAGTCGTTTATCAGCTCGACCCACCTACGTTGCCTCATGTTCAGCTGTTTCTGATCGAAGATATGTTGAAGGCTTTTATGATCGGTAAACACAGTGCATTTAACCCCATATAAGTAGTGTCTCCATATCTTCAATGCAAACACTACTGCTCCCAATTCTAAATCATGCGTCGTATAATTTCGCTCATGAATCTTCAATTGGCGGGATGCGTATGCTATAACTTTCTTCCGTTGCATAAGGACGCAACCAAAACCTTATCGCGAAGCGTCACAATATATCTCAAAATCATCGTTCCCTTCAGGTAACGATAAAATAGGTGCCGTAGTCAACTTCTTCTTCAGTAATTGAAATGCACTCTCCTGCTCAGAGGTCTATTCGTACTTCTTCCCTTTTTGTGTTAACGCTGTCAATGGTTTAGCTATTCGGGAAAAATCTTGAATAAACCTTCTATAATAACCAGCTAAACCCAAAAATTGGCGTATATGCGTTGGTGTTTTAAGAGTCTCCCATTTTTCAATGGCCTCAATTTTAGCTGGATCAACCTGAATTCCTTTGCTACTAACAACGTGGCCAAGAAATTGCACTTCTTTCAACCAAAATGCACACTTAGAAAATTTGGCGTATAACTGTTCTTTTCTTAACAATTCTAATACCAACCTTAAATGCTGCTCATGCTCTTGCTCACTCTTGGAATAGATAAGAATATCGTCAATGAAAACGATAACAAACTTATCTAAATACGGACTACAAACTCGATTCATGAGGTCCATGAATACAGCTGGCGCATTAGTCAACCCAAACGGCATAACCAAAAATTCGTAATGACCATAACGTGTCCGAAAAGTAGTTTTCGGAATATCTTCTTCTTTGACACGTAATTGATGATAGCCCGATCTTAAGTCGATTTTGGAGTACACACATGATCCTTGCAGTTGATCAAATATGTCGTCAATTCTCGGTAGTGGATACCGATTCTTGATAGTTAACTTATTTAATTCACGATAATCTATACACATCCTAAAAGATCCATCTTTCTTCTTGACGAATAAAATCGGAGCTCCCTACGGTGAAGTACTTGGTCGTATGAATCCACGGTCCAGTAATTCTTTTAACTGACTCTGAAGTTCTTTTAACTCAGATGGTGCAAGTCTATATGGAGCACGAGCCACTGGTGCAGCTCCTGGTACTAGATCTATTTGAAATTCTACAGATCTAAATGGAGGTAATCCCGGCAACTCTTCCGGAAAGACTTCAGCAAAATCTCTTGCCACAGGCACGCCATTGATGCTCTTCACTTTTTCCTTCGTTTCGACTTTATTAACATGTGCTAAGATAGCATAACACCCTTTCTTCAAGCACTTTTGAGCTTTCAAACAACTAATGAGTTTTAGCTTTGAGTTACCCTTCTCTCCATAAATCATTACTGGCGTTTTATCCTTACGAGGAATGCGAATTACCTTCTTGGCACACACAACTTCAGCTCCTATTTTGGACATCCAGTCCATGCCGACTATTACATCAAAACTTCCTAATTCTACGGGTATCAAATCAATCTTAAATATTTCTCTGGCTAAATTTATTTTACAATCACGGCAAATTTTATCGGCTTTAATTAGTTTACCATTAGCTAACTCAATCATGTACTTAGCATCTAGAGGTAATGATGAACAATTCAATTTAGCGTAAAAGTCTCTACTCACGTAACTTCTATCGGCACCAGTATCAAATATAATAGATGCGGATAAGTTATTAATGGTAAATGTACCCGTAACAAGCTCCGGGTCTTCACACGCCTCTCTAGCATTAATAACAAATGCTCTTCCACGTGCAGATCCATTATTCTTCTCTGGATTCGGACACGGGCTCTTATAATGACCCTGTTTCCCACACCCATAACAGGTAACAGTGGCCAAGGCAGTTCTATTTGCATTGGTGGCAGGAGTTTTGGTACCGTTTGTATTTGTAGTGGGAACCCTACAATCTTCAGCAAGATGACCTTTTCGATTACAATTGTTGCACACCACATTACAATAACCAGAATGATGTTTGTGGCATCTGTTACATAAAGGATTTCGTCCCTTGTAACCTGAGTTCGACTCGCTACCCGCACCTTACGTGGTTTCTTGTTTCTTGTTGGATTGTTGATGATTACCTTCCCACTTTCTTTTGTTTCTCGATGTCTTGACATCGGTGTTCTTATCTAGAATAATCTGGTCCATCAACTCATTCGCCATGGTGATAGCTTCATGAATAGTCTTGGGTTTGGATGCTGTAACATTTGCCTTGACCTTTTAGGCAAACCGTCTTTGTACAGTTCAATCTTTCGTTCTTCGATTGGTACCAATTCGGGACATAGCAAAGCTAATTCCATGAATTGCTTATTGTAGTTGGTGAGTTCTGTACCAACAACTTTCAGGCTTCGTAATTCTGCTTCCAACTTCCTAACCTCGTTCCTTGGACAATATTCGTTGATTAGCATTGTTTTGAATTCTTCCCAAGGAGTATCATAAGCTACATCTCCTCCTACGGCCTTCACATAGTTTTTCCACCATGTGAGTGCACTATCTTGTAGGGTGCACGATGCATACTTGGTCATGTCCTTCTCAATACAACCACTAATTTTAAACACAGACTCAATCTTTTCGATCCACCGGGTTAAACCAACCGGTCCTTCTGTTCCACTGAATGATGAGGGCTTGCAACCTTGAAAAGTTTTGTAAGTGCACCCCACACGAGGATTTGGGTTAACTGCAGCACCTCTTGCAGCCTCGACCCATAACATTCTGTCGTTCACTCGCTGATTGATGAGTTCCTGGATTTCTTGTTCCGTCATTCGGTTCAATCGCGCCATAATCTTCAACAGGAATGAAAAAAAATAATTATTCACATGGAATATTATAGATGTAGTATGTATTTACAGTACATCGTAGCTTATTAATAATATGAACCAGTTATTATTATAAAAGCCTTTTCTTCTTATTAGCGTTTTATAATTATATCTAGGGTAGTACCTACCCGTTAAAGTTCATACTTAATAGCTTAGTACGAAAATCAATTACTACCACCCAAATAATACTTAACCATGGAAAATTATTGCATTTCACACTTCACTATTTTACATATGCTTATCTTACATCAAACATTAAGCAAACCACACTAGTAATATTATACAAAACGTTATATGATCCCATGGTTTAAAACAACAGCGCATCATTTAACCCAAAGCGTTTGTGTTCAAAGAAATCGCTTAAAGGTTATCCTGGTTGTCTCCCTGCGTTTTGGCTGAGGAACCGAAGAACTGGATGTCGGGATAGAACTAATAGGAATAGCGGGAATAGGTGTGGAAGTATCTGGTGGAGTTGGTGCCACAACATCCTCTCTAGACTCGGGATTTGGATTTTCCATTTCAGTAGCCTTTCGTTTCTTTCCTCTTTCGAACTTGTCTTTCGTAATTTCCTGTATTTCTTCCTCCTCATGATCACTTTCCGGTTCCTCTTCAATTGATTCATCCGGAACTTGTGAGTCTTCCCCAAAGGTATCGTTTTCATCATCAGATAGATTAATGACTGGAACACCATCTGAAGAGTCTGGTTCGGAGTCGCTGAATGTGATAACAAGTTCTAAGCTAGACATCTATCACATAACAACTAGCATGTTAATACCACATAATATTTACATATTAATTTTTAACCAACAAGGATAAGCAATAGTTTTCGAAATCAAACACGGTCAAAGTCCAGACTCACTAATGCATCCTAACAAACTCGATAAGACACACTAATGCAAATTCTCTGGTTCTCTAAGACCAACGCTCTGATACCACATGTCATAACCCGACCTTAACCATAAGGACAAATACAATAACATATGATTTCATCGCGAGGTATTGACCTCTATATGCGACATTTTTCAAAAACTGCATTCGTTTTTACAATACAAACCATAGCTTTTATTACAAATACAAGGTTTAAACAACTTAATAATGATTATCGTTTAGCAATAATCTTAGACTTACAAACTTTACATGTGATAATAGCAATACGACCTCCAACATATTTTACATTACAAATCCTCCGATATGCAGTTTTATTTTTGACACAAATATGCATACTCAAGATCTTGCTTAAATTCAACATGTTGCAGCGGAAGCTTTTAGTTATCACCTGAGAATAAACATGCTTAAAACGTCAACATAAAGTTGGTGAGATATAGGTTTAAAGCCGGCAGCGTTATGAATATAGACCACAAGATTTCGTATATAAACGTTTTAATAAAAATATTCTAAGTTGTTAAGCACTTGATAACCATACTTAACATTTAATCAACGTCGCATATTCCCTTTATTATGAAATATTACTACACCGTACCAAGTGAAGTCACCGAAACGAAGTACTGTGCAACCGTTGAATACTGGTCGTCCAGTCCGGTTGGGGTTGTCAGGCCCGATAGATCTATCAACAGGATTCGCGTTTACAATACCTCATGTAAATAGTAGTTACCAAGTTACAGGGAAGTATGCCAGTGGTACAACTCAACGTAGAATATATATTTTTAATCACTTGTGTCCATAACGTAAATCATAAAATGCATGTATTCTCATCCCGAAATATTTAGAGTTTAAAAGTGGGACTATATACTCACTTTTGTCTTGAAGGTATTTAACTCGACTTGGTCTCCGATAGATATCACGAACCTAACCATATATATATAATATATCAACATATTTTCTTTTCAAGTAATCGTTACATATATATATATATATATATATATATACTTTTAATACTTTTAATATTTTTTTAGTCCGTAGTTAGTAGTCCGATGTTAGTGGTCCACAATTAGTTGCTTAAATAAAATAAATAAAGACCCCATCGTATTCGTGTTGATCAGAATTAATCTTGACCCATGGTACCATGTTGTCAAATGACGTGTGCCGTACATAAAGTACCGTGTTGTCAAATGACGTGTTGCGTACAATCATGAGGTCTTATGATTAATCTTCTCGTGTTGTTTACGGGTGGTCCTGAAATATATAAAATAAAATCATAAGTAAATACATATTAAATATTATGTTAATTAGCCAAGATATGATTAACCCGATTTTGTCATAATATGATATATTACAGGTCTTGAAGTGTTTTTAAAAATCAAATTAGAAGGATCTATTTAGTTTGCGAACAAGTTTGAAATCACTCAAACTATGTTCTTGTTGTTAAAATTTTATAACACAAAATAAAATAGCTATATAAATATGAATCGAATAAGGTTATGAATAAGGTTACTACCTCAAGTTACTTGAACAAAGCTACTGGAAAAGGTAAGAAAAATCTTGGAATCAAAAGAGTGGTTGAGTGGGATTGAAAGATTGGAAGTAATCTCCTTGAAATCGGATGACTATATTGATACGTTCTTGAGTAGGTAAATGAAAAGAGATTAGGGAGTGAATTAACTTGAAAGAAAATTGGAAATGAAATTGTATGTGTGTGTGTGTGCAAAATAGCATGATTATGGGATGGATATATAGGAGATTTAGTTTGTTTTCTTGCACAAAAGTCACACATGAGGTTAAATGGCTGGTTCCCACATGTAACATCATGTCCAGTGGCTGATCATTGAAGTTTATTGTTGGTATATACCAATAGTAAATACGTATAGAAGCTATGACTAACAATGAGAATGTTATTATAACGATTATAGAGTTTTATCATGTTCAAGAAGAATGAATAAAATAATTCAATTACTCGAAGCGTGTGAGTGAAGTTATCGTAAATGAATGAAATAAGATAATAGTGATTCGTCGTATCTTTTGACGTCATCACGATTGATCTCCGAAAAGAAAATCTTTGTAATCTATATTGGATTTGATTATTCGGCGATTAAGGAAATGCGATAATCCATTTTGATTTCTCTGTCGGATATTTCACTATAAATCCACCTCATTTGTTTTCTTACAACTCACACCTTCTCAACTCATATTTTAAAGTATTTGTCAATATGCTTCATCCAGTGCTGATTCTTGATATACTCCTCACTTTCATATTTGTCGCTCTTCTTTTTCATCTGCCTTCGGAAGAATCTATTTACTTCTACTATACTCTTGGTTTTATAGTGTTTTTAGTTCTCCCGTGTCTTTATATTGCTATATGTATTGATATATACGGTTTGTGATTTCTGGGTTGTTGTTGGGTTTTATATCTTCCCTTATATTTCAAAGTCCTTGCTTCTTCTATAATCATTGTCATCCACAGTTAATGCTCTCTTCTATTTGCTATGATTTATACTCCCATTTCTAGTTCGGAGCTTTGTCCTTTCGTTTCTTCTTCTTGCGATTAAGCACCGTTTGTAATGGTCCAGAATTCGCAGATATAAATTTCGGATGAACATTGTTAATGTTCTAGGAAGGAAATTATAATGGCACGATCTTGACTTGTCAAATTACCAGAATACCTCGGAAAAGGCCGAATCATCAAGAAATATTTTCTTGATATTTAGAGATCAAAGAGAATACAAGAGTCGTGTAACATAGCACATGATGACGTTATGATCTGTGAATCATCATGTTCCATTTAGAAACTCAGCATGAATTACTGTAATATAATCACGTTGATCAAGTGTCATTATATTATACTAACTCATGCTTCAGCTCCCAACACTTCTTCAAGAATATTCCTATTTTAAACTCGAATGTTTCAGAGTTTAGAAACTAAAATAGTTTCTTTTATGATATAATACAGATAGCGCGAAGAGGTAAATGATTTCAGATAAGAATAATTATAAAAATATCTTCAGAAGTATGGATGATATTTATAATGAAAGATACGATGATATCTTAGAATATCTAATATCAGAGGATGATGAAGGATATTGTTCGCAGGGGTTTAGAGTCAGGAGCAAGGTATTCGTTAATGACTTCAGCAAGTACTAAATCATTTGGATTCTTTGAAGGAAGGTTCAGCCTTTGTGATTTGTCCACAGCCTCCTTCATACTTTGCTCAATCTGTTTTTCAGTTCCAAAACTTCTCTTTTTCTGAGCTTTGCCAATATACTATCCTTTATCATCCAACTTTTTACTGTTAAGGTCGTTTACAGTTTTTGCTGCTTCATCAGAATTTTTCAAAATTTCGAGAACTGGTTCGCAGTTTAGGGTGTTTTTCAGAAATTTCTCATTCAAAGAATGTAAGTCTTGGAGGTAGACGTTGTGTGTATATGTAATTGTTGATGTAGACATGCTGCGAGGTTTCAAAATACTGATTGCTGATTCTCAATAATTGGTATGGCAATTCTTGTTATAAGGTACAAATGAGTATATGATAGGGTTTCGATAATTATAATGATTTTTTTGTTTTTGGAAAGTCAAAGATCAGTGAAGTTGTTGGTAAGTTTATTGCTAATGTGGTGAATATAAACGATTCCCCAGTAACGTTGGCGAAAGGGCAACGTATCTATCGAGGTTATAATAAGACTGTTTTGATTGAGAAGTCGAAGTTGACTTGCTGGAGCTGTGACAAAACTGTCTATTTTGAAACGGAATTGAAAAGTTATTTTAGCTAGTAAATGCCAAAGGGTCTAACACGGATACGTGTTGAACTATGACTTGGGTTTTGAGAGTTTTTTAGGTGTATAACTGTGGGTAACATGTGGTTGGATCATCATCTCAATTGTTCCTTAGTTGAAGTGTCTTCAGGAATTTCGAAGAGTTTGAGCAAATATTGTAATCGTTAATACATATGATGTTATAACACAGTTTTAAAGTCAAAGTATAGCTTTGAAAGATATAGGAATTTAAGAGTGATGATACTGGTTATATTTCGAATTGAATTATACGATTTCAAAATCAGAATATGTAATTGAATTTAAATGAGTATGATTGTTTTGATTTATATGAAAGAATGGATATTGTTGTGAAAGTAGGGAGTATAGTTGATGATTGCTGAATCAGTTTCGAAAAATGTAATATATTAATTGTGAATTTATATATCTCTCGGGTATTACCTACCCGTTACAAAAATTTCACAATTAATATTTTGTACAAAAGAAGTTTATTACAGTCTTTATGAAAATATATGTGTATATTTTCTTTAGATGTAATATAGATTTAATGAGTTAATATTAAATTAAACTCATTTGTTTTATGGTTGGAACTAGAATTGAGTAATCCCTAAAACTTTATAAATTGCATAAGTATTTCTTCAATAATATTGAAATTATGAATCATTACTTTGTTATTTGTTTATTTTTAGTGAAATTCTTGTGAACTTCGCAAGGTATGAATGATGTTATTTGAAAAGTATCGAGTACATCGATGATGAAAGTGTAAAATCAAACATATATTCTAATAATACACTTGATTTATTATGAATTGGATTTTTATTGAATTGAGACAGAGATTGTAATTAACGATGGTTAAGTTACGGACGAAGGACGTACATCATTGCATATTTGTAATATGAATTAACTGAGTAGTTCAGATTCACACATAATAGTTTAGTACGGGAAGATTTATTATGGTTTAAAAATTTATACATATAAAATATACATATAAATCTTTCGATTGGAAATGAGTTAATACTTCATAACTCGTTGATACAATATATTTGTTGTTGATTCATAATGATGTCCACAATCATTCTTGAACTGACAGAGTTTGTGATGTTACAGGTGCTGTTGATTATGACGATACTGACGGCACTGACTGTGTTGATGATGCTACGGTCCTGTTGATGCTGTTGGTAAAACAGTTCTAGCTTGTAAATCGTACACCATTTTTGATCAAAGTTTCTACTCTACCATCTCCATTCACTCATCTGATTTACGGTCAGAATTAAATAATCTCTAAGATTTTGGAGATAACATAACTGCCGCAGAGATATCCCTTCAATGAAGTTTATGAATTAATACTTCATCGTTTGTTGTTGTTGATATTCCTGGATATTTACAGGACGTATGGCGTTGATGTTTGAGATACAGATTGTAATGTTGCGGTGTGGGATGTGGATGTTGTTGTTGGTGGTGGTGATGGTACTGTTGGTGTTGCTGATGGTGGTACTGTTTATGCTGCTGGTGCTGCTGCTGGTGTTTGTAACCTTTGCACCATATTCTCCAAAGCCACTACCCGAGCGCGAAGCTCGTTGACTTCTTCTATTACACCGGGGTGATTGTCGGTTCGGACGAGCGGATAAATAAAATCTAGAATTTGGTGTAGTATGTAATCGTGACGAGATACTCTAGAAATAAGAGAGAAAATGGTGTTTCAGATAGGTTCGCCGGTAAGTGCTTCAGGTTCTTCGCCAAGAGGGCAATGTGGTGGATGGAAGGGATCACCTTCTTCTTGTCTCTAATGATTAAGGAGGCTACGAACCCATCCCCAATTCATCCAGAATAGATGATGACTAATTGGTTGATCCATTCCGGTCACACTGCTTTCGGAACTTGAGTGGGATTCCATTTCGGAATCCGAGGGACTTGAACTAATGACGAATTCCATTTCGTACGATTGAATAAAGAATTTTTCGATATGAAATGATTTTCCGGCTATCGGGTGGTATTCTAATTATATAGAGCAAAAGGTTTCGTAGATTACGGAGGAATTTACGGAATATGTCAGGCAAGGTTTACAGTAACAGATACACTAAGATATGAATTATCAGATACGCTAAGATATGAATTTTATCTATACACTATTCATGCAATCAATGTAATAAGATGTGTCTAGACTAAGAATGATAAGCAGGTAATTTCCGACAAAAATAATGAGCAAAACTTTTGACATGCAGACACGGTCGAAGTCCAGACTCACTAATGCATCCTAACGACTATCAGTTAGACACACTAATGCAGACCTGGTTCACTAAGACCACCGCTCTGATACCAACTGAAAGGACCCGTTCATATACATTATAAACGATTCACAATAGTTGATTACATCGCGAGGTATTTGACCTCTATATGATAAATTTTACAAACATTGCATTCGTTTTTAAAAGACAAACTTTCTTTACAACGAAAGTTGACGGCATGCACACCATTTCATAATACATCCAACTATAATTGGCTTAATAATAATCTTGATGAACTCAATGACTCGAATGCAACGTCTTTCAAAATATGCCATGAATGACTCCAAGTAATATCCTTAAAATGAGCTAATGCACAGCGGAAGATTTCTTTAATACCTGAGAATAAACATGCTTTAAAGTGTCAACCAAAAGGTTGGTGAGTTCATAGGTTTATCATAACAATCATTTCAATATATTAATAGACCACAAGATTTTCGTTTATAAATATATGTACACTCGCAAGTGTATAAAAGTATTCTATAAGTTGTAGGCACCCGGTAACAAGCCTTAACGTTCATGTTTTACCCTCTGAAGTACACCAGATCAGGTGTGTTTAAAATAACCTCGAAGTACTAAAGCATCCCATAGTCAGGATGGGGTTTGTCAGGCCCAATAGATCTATCTTTAGGATTCGCGCCTACCGTACATAGACAAGTAGTTTAATGTTACCAAGCTAAGGGATTATTTCTGGTTTAAACCCACATAGAATTAGTTTTAGTACTTGTGCCTATTTCGTAAAACATTTATAAAACAGCGCATGTATTCTCAGCCCAAAAATATATATAAAAAGGGAGTAATGAAACTCACAATACTGTATTTCGTAGTAAAAATACATATAACGTCATTTAACAAGTGCAAGGTTGGCCTCGGATTCACGAACGTATCAATATTGAGATTCAATATTGCAGGAAAGTACGTAGACGCAACAGAGATGATAAACACTAGATTGACCTCACGGGCATACCCATGAACCATACCCATCACCTCCAAAGCTATAACCCATAATTTTCTTAGCTTCGACTCATTCAAAAAAAACTATTTTGAAATCACTCGGACAGCACTCCGTCGTAATATTTTATGTATACTAATAATATCTTGAAATAATACAGAGCAAATATATATATATATATATATATATATATATATATATATAATCGATTGAGAGAGTTTAGAAAAATATTTTCAAGTTTCTATGAAATAATGACACCTATTGAATTCTATTTATAATAGATTTTTGAATTATTAAAGTGAATTATTAAAGTATGAATTATTAAAGTGAATTATTAAAGTGAATTATTAAAGTATGAATTATTAAAGTGAATTATTAAAGTGAATTATTAAAGTATGAATTATTAAAGTGAATTATTAAAGTATGAATTATTAAAGTGAATTATTAAAGTATGAATTAATAAAGTTAATTATTAAAGTGAATTATTAAAGTTAAAGTAAAGTAAAAGTAAAGTAAAGGTAAAGTTAAAGTATAGTAAAAGTATAAAAACTATGTATGTATAATACGCGTATATATATATATAATATTAATTTAAATCGTTATATATATTTAATGAAATAAAATATAAATATCATTATATTTATTATACTGGTTAAGTAATGAGTTGTCAAAAGTGATTCTAGATATTTATAAAAGTTATATACATTTTAATAATAAAGTTCTTTTTAAACTGAAAACGTCTTTGTACGTTTGAAAATAGATTAATAGAATATTATGGAAACCAATTCTCCACTAACTTTTGTCTAACTTTCGTAAATGACACTTTTTGTTTTTATTTATAAATAGCTTTACAAATTATTCTGAATATCGTTAAGAGGAATATATTTTCTCAAATCATAGTGGACCTCTCAACAGAGACTTGTAATCATAATTCAATGTTTCTGATAATTCAATCATTTAATATATTTTTTTTAATTTCGTCGAAAATCATATTGAAACAAATACGTTCGTGTAAAGTATTATACGTTTAATACTTTATTAATATTCTCAAGTTATAATATATATATACATATACATATCTATTTATATATAACGGTTCGTGAATCGTCGGAATTTGGTCGAGGTTATAATGAATGTATGAACACAGTTTAAAATTCTTGAGATTTAACTTAACAAACTTTGCTTATCGTGTCGGAATAATATAAAGATTAAAGTTTAAATTTGGTCGGAAATTTCATACCTACCCGTTAAAGAAATTTCGTCCCCGAAATTTGATAGAGGTCGTCATGACTAACAATGAGAATGTTATTATAACGATTATAGAGTTTTATCATGTTCAAGAAGAATGAATAAAATAATTCAATTACTCGAAGCGTGTGAGTGAAGTTATCGTAAATGAATGAAATAAGATAATAGTGATTCGTCGTATCTTTTGACGTCATCACGATTGATCTCCGAAAAGAAAATCTTTGTAATCTATATTGGATTTGATTATTCGGCGATTAAGGAAATGCGATAATCCATTTTGATTTCTCTGTCGGATATTTCACTATAAATCCACCTCATTTGTTTTCTTACAACTCACACCTTCTCAACTCATATTTTAAAGTATTTGTCAATATGCTTCATCCAGTGCTGATTCTTGATATACTCCTCACTTTCATATTTGTCGCTCTTCTTTTTCATCTGCCTTCGGAAGAATCTATTTACTTCTACTATACTCTTGGTTTTATAGTGTTTTTAGTTCTCCCGTGTCTTTATATTGCTATATGTATTGATATATACGGTTTGTGATTTCTGGGTTGTTGTTGGGTTTTATATCTTCCCTTATATTTCAAAGTCCTTGCTTCTTCTATAATCATTGTCATCCACAGTTAATGCTCTCTTCTATTTGCTATGATTTATACTCCCATTTCTAGTTCGGAGCTTTGTCCTTTCGTTTCTTCTTCTTGCGATTAAGCACCGTTTGTAATGGTCCAGAATTCGCAGATATAAATTTCGGATGAACATTGTTAATGTTCTAGGAAGGAAATTATAATGGCACGATCTTGACTTGTCAAATTACCAGAATACCTCGGAAAAGGCCGAATCATCAAGAAATATTTTCTTGATATTTAGAGATCAAAGAGAATACAAGAGTCGTGTAACATAGCACATGATGACGTTATGATCTGTGAATCATCATGTTCCATTTAGAAACTCAGCATGAATTACTGTAATATAATCACGTTGATCAAGTGTCATTATATTATACTAACTCATGCTTCAGCTCCCAACACTTCTTCAAGAATATTCCTATTTTAAACTCGAATGTTTCAGAGTTTAGAAACTAAAATAGTTTCTTTTATGATATAATACAGATAGCGCGAAGAGGTAAATGATTTCAGATAAGAATAATTATAAAAATATCTTCAGAAGTATGGATGATATTTATAATGAAAGATACGATGATATCTTAGAATATCTAATATCAGAGGATGATGAAGGATATTGTTCGCAGGGGTTTAGAGTCAGGAGCAAGGTATTCGTTAATGACTTCAGCAAGTACTGAATCATTTGGATTCTTTGAAGGAAGGTTCAGCCTTTGTGATTTGTCCACAGCCTCCTTCATACTTTGCTCAATCTGTTTTTCAGTTCCAAAGCTTCTCTTTTTCTGAGCTTTGCCAATATACTATCCTTTATCATCCAACTTTTTACTGTTAAGGTCGTTTACAGTTTTTGCTGCTTCATCAGAATTTTTCAAAATTTCGAGAACTGGTTCGCAGTTTAGGGTGTTTTTCAGAAATTTCTCATTCAAAGAATGTAAGTCTTGGAGGTAGACGTTGTGTGTATATGTAATTGTTGATGTAGACATGCTGCGAGGTTTCAAAATACTGATTGCTGATTCTCAATAATTGGTATGGTAATTCTTGTTATAAGGTACAAATGAGTATATGATAGGGTTTCGATAATTATAATGATTTTTTTGTTTTTGGAAAGTCAAAGATCAGTGAAGTTATTGGTAAGTTTATTGCTAATGTGGTGAATATAAACGATTCCCCAGTAACGTTGGCGAAAGGGCAACGTATCTATCGAGGTTATAATAAGACTGTTTTGATTTAGAAGTCGAAGTTGACTTGCTGGAGCTGTGACAAAACTGTCTATTTTGAAACGGAATTGAAAAGTTATTTTAGCTAGTAAATGCCAAAGGGTCTAACACGGATACGTGTCGAACTATGATGTAAGACCCGATTATTTATAGTGTACATAAGTGTATATAAGTGTAATGTACGGTACTTGAAACGGGGTTCTGTTGCGCGTATTTAAAATACAAAAGGAGCTGAACTGGCAGGGTTGCGCGCCGCGCGGCCTTGTGGCGCGCCGCGCCAACTGTCTGTGACAGACTCCTTTCTCTTTTTAAATTAGATATTTTGGGGGTATTTTGGTAAATTCACATCAAGGCCGAGTTTAATGCTTGGTTCAGTAGTTTGGGAGCTCATTTACTCCCTTGTTCACCAACCTTATCACCTCCCAATTTATTTTAGTGAGAGAGTGAGTTTTAGAGAGGGAAAGCTCACTTTGAAGAGGAAGAAGAGGGTTTCTTGCTAAAGCCCAAGTTCTAAAGTTGTTCATCTCGTCAATTGCTACCTTTTGATAGTTGTGGTATGCCTTAACTTTCAATTCTTGTTTTGTTTTCGTGTATGGGTTAGGGTTTGTGTTGAAGATGAACACTAAGACCCATTTGTAGGTAAATTGGGTGTTCTTGGGTAAATTGGGTCATGTAGACTCAATTATGTGTAAGCTAGGGTTTTAAAGGTATTAATTGTTGTTATGAAACCCTAATTGGCTAATAATTTGCTAGAACACCTTAGGGAAGTGTAAATGGGTGTGATTTGGGTATAAATGACCCAAAATGGGCGTATTGACTTTTATTGAGTCAAACGGGTCAAAATGGACCAAGATTGGTTAACGTTAGTGTTTTGTGTTAAAATCTAGTGATTTAAAGTGTATGAAGGCCTTGAGTGCCAAGAGTTAGGGTTTTTGGTAAGAATGACCCAAATTAGGGTTAAGTGTCAAAATGGGTCAAGATGACCTAGGATGATGTGTGTTATGAGTTTAGGCCAAGTCGATTGATTGATTATATGCTTGTGAAATAGGTACGTTACCTCGGAATTCAAGCTTGGTTTAGTAATCACCGACGGCATAAGGTGAGTGGAATAATTATGCGTATGTGTATATAATGTATTTATTTGTGTTGCATGAATGTGGCATTGTCGCGTTGTTTAAGACACCACATTGTAAAGAAGTGGATGTCGCGTTGTTAAGACACCACATGGTATAGAAGTGGATGTCGCGTTGTATAAGACACCACAATGTATTGGGGTGGATGTCGCGTTGTTTAAGACACCACCCATCGTATTGAATGGCATGTGGAATCGTCGCGTTGTTTAAGACGCCACATTGGAAAGGGTGAGTGAGTCGCGTTGTTTAAGACATCACCCGGGGGATTAGTGACTACGCGTTGGTTAAGTAGCACTAACGGATGTTATGAACTCCAACGGGCTCTTAAGCACCGTTTCCCTTGTTCGAATTGGTTAACCAAGGTTATGTGATTTATGTATTGAAAGTATTTAATCATGAAATATATGCTATTGTATTACTAGCTATTGTGGTATTGCGGTTATTGGTATATGCTTAGTATTGAAGCATTCTTGATGAATTGTTAAACTCGAATATGATGTTGTGTAAGTGATGCGAGTAAGTAGATTATATATGTATATGTATAATTATTTTGCTCACTAAGCTTTGCTTACCCTCTCGTTGTTTATATTTTTATAGGTTCGTGTGTGGATAAGGGTAAGGGCATTACCTTGGATTGAGTTTCCCGCTTCGATGATTAAGAAGCGCTTTTGGCTTTGGCTTGGAGTTTGACCGAGACTTGGGTAGTTTAACCCCAAACACCATGCTCGTTGTGTCGCTTGGCAATTAAACTTTTGTGGTCGAAACTCTAATTTGTATTAAACATTGTACTTTAAACTTAGTGGCGTTTTGGGCACGTGTGGGCCCCACTTTGTAAAACTCGCTCAAACCTTAGTTATGTGCTAGTTTTACATATATGAATGTATGGTTAAAAGCGTTTTGGCTAAAAATGTCGGGAACTAGTCAAACATTTTCGTTAAATAGACTTACGGGGACAGCGGGCTGTCCAAGTGATTTGGCGCGCCGCGCGGCCATCTGGCGCGCCGCGCAGATGGCCTGCACCAGAAATTTTTTTTTTTGTTTGCAATTTCGTCGTGTTTGGTCGGTTACGGTTTGGGTTGTTACAAGTGGTATCAGAGCCTGGTCTAAGGGATTTAGGTGACTTGAGATAGGCGCCTAGACTTAGACTTTTGTGTGTGCATTGTGCGGACTTGTAGGACTTTGGGTCGGACCGGGTCTTGGTTAGCGCATAGGTTTATATGAACTAATCATGCGTTATTGTTTGTGTTGTATAGCAATCATCGAGCGAAATGAACGTTGTACTAGCGAGTTAACGCGACGAGCTCGCGTAGTAATGATTAGCTACCCTTACTACGGGTGCAAATCGTGTCAAGCAAGCGATGTACGACGATTGTCGAGCGAGATGGAGTGGTATGGTGTATATGTATATATGTGTCATGTCTTTAGTTTCGCTGTTTAATCTTTTCCGTTTTATAGAATGAAGATGAGAAACGGACACGACACCGATATTGGGGGCACGAGCGAGGACCCCGAGTTCACGGCCAAGGTTGAGGCCATCTTTGAACGCCAAAAGGCAGAGTTTCGCGAAGATGTTAAGAAGATGTTTCTCGAGACAATTGACGAACAAGTCGTCACTTTGGTTAAGGAGCAAATTAAGATTGCTCTTCAAGAAGAAAATGGGGGAAGGCGTGACCTTTTCTTCAAGAACTTTAGGGATGCTCAACCTCCTACTTTTGAGGGCGATCGGGACCCACTCAAGAGTGCCCGATTCATCTCCGATATGGAGGGGGCCTTCCGTACTTGTGAGTGTCCACCCGACAAGAAGACTAGGTATGGTTGTAGCATGTTAAGGGGTGACGCGAAATTGTGGTGGGATGCTAAGATCCAACTTTATAGTGAAGAACAATGTATGGACTTCACTTGGGATGAATTTAAAGCGGAGTTCTTCGATGAGTTGTTTAATATGGCGAAAGGGTTTGAAGCGATTGTGTTGAGGAAGAGAAAGTATGAAGGTTCGAGTCACTCAAATTTTTCAAGCAAGAAGTCAAACTTTTCAAAGAAGGGTGCAACCGAGAGTGTCGGAAGTGTCAAGAAGAGTGCGCCGGGAGAGTTTCGTTATACTTGCCATAATTGTGGGCGAAAGGGACATATGGCCCGTGATTGCACCAATCCCTCTACTACACCCAAGTTTACTTGTTTCAATTGCGGTAAAGAAGGGCACAAACGGCCCGAGTGTCCCGAGTTGCGTAATGATAATGCTAAGCGGATAGAGAAGGCGGCGGGTACGGCTAGGGGTCGTAACTACTTGATGTCTAATGAAGAAGCTAAACAATCCAATGAAGTCGTTTCAGGTACTTTCATGGTTAATTCTAATCCGGCTCGAATACTTTTTGATAGTGGTGCTAATTTGTCTTTCGTATCTCCAAGATTTGTGCCTAAGTTAAATAAACCGCTAGTAAAGTTGAGTCGTCCGGTAGAAGTTGAAATAGCGGATGGCAAGACGGCGCTAGTGGTTGATGTGTGTAAAAATTGCAATGTAGTGTTTGACACTGAAAGTTTCGAAATTGATCTTATTCCGATGACTTTGGGTGATTTTGATGTTGTCGTTGGTATGGATTGGCTCGATCGTTATAGAGCCGATATTGCATGCCACGACAAGTTTATTCGTGTAAAGACCCCAAGTGGGGGAGAGATGATTATTCATGGTGACAAACGAAGGAGATCGGTGCCGATATGCACTTTTGCTCGGGCACGACGTCACGTTGTTACCGGTGGTATGGCTTTCCTTGCTCATGTTGTCGACACTCGTAATGAGCCACCACCAATTCGTGAAATTCCGGTAGTTAATGAGTTTGAAGATGTCTTTCCGGATGAGTTACCGGGTGTCCCGGCGGAAAGACAAGTCGAATTTCGCATCGAGTTGGTTCCGGGGGCTACCCCCATTGCTAAAACTCCTTATCGTTTAGCACCAACGGAGATGCAAGAGTTATTGAATCAAATTCAAGAATTGCTCGAGAAGGGTTTTATCCGACCGAGTGCTTCGCCATGGGGCGCTCCGGTCTTATTTGTGAAGAAGAAAGACGGTAGTATGCGTATGTGCATTGATTACCGCGAGTTGAATAAAGTGACGATCAAGAATCGTTATCCATTACCTAGGATCGACGATTTGTTTGATCAACTTCAAGGCGCAACGTATTTCTCTAAGATCGACCTACGGTCCGGCTATCACCAAATGCGGGTCCGTGAGGAAGATATTGAGAAAACGGCTTTCCGAACGCGTTACGGGCATTATGAATTTGTAGTTATGCCCTTCGGTCTTACGAATGCACCGGCGGCATTCATGGATCTTATGAACCGGGTGTGCCAACCTATGTTGGACAAGTCGGTTATTGTATTCATTGACGACATACTAGTCTACTCGAAAAGTATGCACGAACATGAACGTCACTTGCGTGAAGTTTTGAAGACGCTAAGAAAAGAGAAGTTGTATGCAAAGTTCTCTAAATGTGAATTTTGGCTAAGGGAGGTTCAATTCCTTGGTCACATTGTGAACGAAAGCGGTATCCAAGTGGATCCGGGGAAGATTGAGACGGTGAAGAGTTGGGGACGACCGACTACGCCCGCGGAGATCCGAAGTTTTCTCGGATTGGCCGGTTATTATCGTCGGTTTATCCAAGACTTTTCTAAGATTGCTTCTCCATTAACAAAATTGACGAGGAAGAGTGCTAAGTTCAATTGGGAAAACGAGCAAGAAATTGCTTTTCAATTATTGAAAGAGAAGTTGTGTCAAGCTCCGGTGTTAGTGTTACCGGAAGGCGTCGAAGACATGGTGGTTTATTGTGATGCTTCCTTAAATGGGCTCGGGTGCGTTCTTATGCAAAGGGGTAAAGTCATTGCTTATGCCTCTCGACAATTAAAGGAACACGAAACGAGGTACCCGACTCATGATCTTGAAATGGCGGCGGTTGTGCATGCGTTGAAAATTTGGCGCCACTACTTGTATGGTGTCAAGTGTACGATATATTCGGATCATAAGAATTTGAAACACCTTTTTACTCAAAGGGATTTGAATTATCGTCAACGTAGATGGATGGATGTGGTGAAAGATTATGATTGTGAGATACTTTACCATCCGGGTAAGGCGAATGTGGTCGCGGATGCGTTAAGTCGAAAGACTCAACATCCGGCGATACGTATAACATCGTTACGTTTGATTATCACTAACGACTTTCTTGAAAAGATGGTTGAAGACCAAATAGAGGCTTATGTTCACGATAAGCACACGGAACGAATTGTGGGCCAATCGGAGTTTATTACTATGGGTCCGCGGGGTTTGTTGTCCTTTCAAGGAAGGGTGTGGGTGCCTAAGACGGGTGATTACCGACGGGTGCTACTCGATGAAGCACATAAGTCGAAATATTCCATTCATCCGGGCGCGACGAAAATGTATCATGACTTGAAGAAAGATTATTGGTGGCCGGGCATGAAACGCGATGTTGTAAAATACGTCGAACGATGTGTTACTTGTTTGCAAGTTAAAGCCGAACATCAAAAGCCGTATGGTAAGTTGCAACCGTTAGAGATCCCGAAATGGAAATGGGAGCACATTACCATGGACTTCATCACTAAATTACCTAAGACGGCGAGAACTCAATATGATTCGATTTGGGTGATCGTGGACCGGTTGACGAAAAGCGCTTTGTTTCTTCCTATTAAAGAAGCAATATCGTCGGAGGCCTTGGCTAAGTTGTTTATCAAGGAAGTGGTCTCGCGACATGGCGTTCCTATATCTATTATTTCGGATCGAGATACCCGTTTTACATCTCGATTTTGGGAAAAGTTTCACGAAGATATGGGTACACAATTAAAGTTGAGCACGGCGTATCATCCTCAAACGGACGGTCAAACCGAACGTACGAACCAAACTTTGGAAGATATGTTACGGGCGTGCATTATCGATTTCGGTGGTAGTTGGGATGAGCATCTACCTTTGGTGGAATTTTCGTACAATAATAGTTTTCATACTAGTATCGGGATGCCACCTTACGAGATGCTTTATGGCCGAAGGTGTCGAACTCCCATTTGTTGGGGAGAAGTGGGTCAAAGAGAAATCGGAAGTACCGATTTGGTTTTACAGACGAATAACAAGATTGATATTATTCGGGAGCATTTGAAAAAGGCTCAAGATAGGCAAAAGTCGTATGCCGATAAACGTAGACGAACGATCGAATTCCAAGAGGGCGACATGGTTATGCTTAAGGTTTCGCCATGGAAGGGTATTATTCGATTTCGGAAACGGGGAAAGTTAGGCCCTCGGTTTATTGGATCGTTTAAAGTCTTAGCTCGTGTTGGTGAAGTTGCATATCGATTGGAATTGCCCGAAGAGCTTGCGGGGATCCATAACACGTTTCATGTTTCTCACCTCCGTAAGTGCCTTGCGGATGATTCTTCATGGATGCCTTTAGATGAAATTGAGCTAAACAATAAGTTGGAGTATGTTGAAGAGCCAATTGCAATACTTGATGAAAAGGTCAAGAGGTTGAGGCATAAGGAGGTTAGGACTTTTAAAGTTCAATGGCGGCGGAATAAGGGTTCCGAGTTCACTTGGGAACCTGAAGAGTTTGTGTTGGTTTATCTTCCCGCTTGTCATGCGGCATGGATTGCGAGGTCGCAATCCGAATAAGTGGGGAAGAGTTGTAAGACCCGATTATTTATAGTGTACATAAGTGTATATAAGTGTAATGTACGGTACTTGAAACGGGGTTCTGTTGCGCGTATTTAAAATACAAAAGGAGCTGAACTGGCAGGGTTGCGCGCCGCGCGGCCTTGTGGCGCGCCGCGCCAACTGTCTGTGACAGACTCCTTTCTCTTTTTAAATTAGATATTTTGGGGGTATTTTGGTAAATTCACATCAAGGCCGAGTTTAATGCTTGGTTCAGTAGTTTGGGAGCTCATTTACTCCCTTGTTCACCAACCTTATCACCTCCCAATTTATTTTAGTGAGAGAGTGAGTTTTAGAGAGGGAAAGCTCACTTTGAAGAGGAAGAAGAGGGTTTCTTGCTAAAGCCCAAGTTCTAAAGTTGTTCATCTCGTCAATTGCTACCTTTTGATAGTTGTGGTATGCCTTAACTTTCAATTCTTGTTTTGTTTTCGTGTATGGGTTAGGGTTTGTGTTGAAGATGAACACTAAGACCCATTTGTAGGTAAATTGGGTGTTCTTGGGTAAATTGGGTCATGTAGACTCAATTATGTGTAAGCTAGGGTTTTAAAGGTATTAATTGTTGTTATGAAACCCTAATTGGCTAATAATTTGCTAGAACACCTTAGGGAAGTGTAAATGGGTGTGATTTGGGTATAAATGACCCAAAATGGGCGTATTGACTTTTATTGAGTCAAACGGGTCAAAATGGACCAAGATTGGTTAACGTTAGTGTTTTGTGTTAAAATCTAGTGATTTAAAGTGTATGAAGGCCTTGAGTGCCAAGAGTTAGGGTTTTTGGTAAGAATGACCCAAATTAGGGTTAAGTGTCAAAATGGGTCAAGATGACCTAGGATGATGTGTGTTATGAGTTTAGGCCAAGTCGATTGATTGATTATATGCTTGTGAAATAGGTACGTTACCTCGGAATTCAAGCTTGGTTTAGTAATCACCGACGGCATAAGGTGAGTGGAATAATTATGCGTATGTGTATATAATGTATTTATTTGTGTTGCATGAATGTGGCATTGTCGCGTTGTTTAAGACACCACATTGTAAAGAAGTGGATGTCGCGTTGTTAAGACACCACATGGTATAGAAGTGGATGTCGCGTTGTATAAGACACCACAATGTATTGGGGTGGATGTCGCGTTGTTTAAGACACCACCCATCGTATTGAATGGCATGTGGAATCGTCGCGTTGTTTAAGACGCCACATTGGAAAGGGTGAGTGAGTCGCGTTGTTTAAGACATCACCCGGGGGATTAGTGACTACGCGTTGGTTAAGTAGCACTAACGGATGTTATGAACTCCAACGGGCTCTTAAGCACCGTTTCCCTTGTTCGAATTGGTTAACCAAGGTTATGTGATTTATGTATTGAAAGTATTTAATCATGAAATATATGCTATTGTATTACTAGCTATTGTGGTATTGCGGTTATTGGTATATGCTTAGTATTGAAGCATTCTTGATGAATTGTTAAACTCGAATATGATGTTGTGTAAGTGATGCGAGTAAGTAGATTATATATGTATATGTATAATTATTTTGCTCACTAAGCTTTGCTTACCCTCTCGTTGTTTATATTTTTATAGGTTCGTGTGTGGATAAGGGTAAGGGCATTACCTTGGATTGAGTTTCCCGCTTCGATGATTAAGAAGCGCTTTTGGCTTTGGCTTGGAGTTTGACCGAGACTTGGGTAGTTTAACCCCAAACACCATGCTCGTTGTGTCGCTTGGCAATTAAACTTTTGTGGTCGAAACTCTAATTTGTATTAAACATTGTACTTTAAACTTAGTGGCGTTTTGGGCACGTGTGGGCCCCACTTTGTAAAACTCGCTCAAACCTTAGTTATGTGCTAGTTTTACATATATGAATGTATGGTTAAAAGCGTTTTGGCTAAAAATGTCGGGAACTAGTCAAACATTTTCGTTAAATAGACTTACGGGGACAGCGGGCTGTCCAAGTGATTTGGCGCGCCGCGCGGCCATCTGGCGCGCCGCGCAGATGGCCTGCACCAGAAATTTTTTTTTTTGTTTGCAATTTCGTCGTGTTTGGTCGGTTACGGTTTGGGTTGTTACATATGACTTGGGTTTTGAGAGTTTTTTAGGTGTATAACTGTGGGTAACATGTGGTTGGATCATCATCTCAATTGTTCCTTAGTTGAAGTGTCTTCAGGAATTTCGAAGAGTTTGAGCAAATATTGTAATCGTTAATACATATGATGTTATAACACAGTTTTGAAGTCAAAGTATAGCTTTGAAAGATATAGGAATTTAAGAGTGATGATACTGGTTATATTTCGAATTGAATTATGCGATTTCAAAATCAGAATATGTAATTGAATTTAAATGAGTATGATTGTTTTGATTTATATGAAAGAATGGATATTGTTGTGAAAGTAGGGAGTATAGTTGATGATTGCTGAATCAGTTTCGAAAAATGTAATATATTAATTGTGAATTTATATATCTCTCGGGTATTACCTACCCGTTACAAAAATTTCACAATTAATATTTTGTACAAAAGAAGTTTATTACAGTCTTTATGAAAATATATGTGTATATTTTCTTTAGATGTAATATAGATTTAATGAGTTAATATTAAATTAAACTCATTTGTTTTATGGTTGGAACTAGAATTGAGTAATCCCTAAAACTTTATAAATTGCATAAGTATTTCTTCAATAATATTGAAATTATGAATCATTACTTTGTTATTTGTTGATTTTTAGTGAAATTCTTGTGAACTTCGCAAGGTACAAATGATGTTATTTGAAAAGTATCGAGTACATCGATGATGAAAGTGTAAAATCAAACATATATTCTAATAATACACTTGATTTATTATGAATTGGATTTTTATTGAATTGAGACAGAGATTGTAATTAACGATGGTTAAGTTACGGACGAAGGACGTACATCATTGCATATTTGTAATATGAATTAACTGAGTAGTTCAGATTCACACATAATAGTTTAGTACGGGAAGATTTATTATGGTTTAAAAATTTATACATATAAAATATACATATAAATCTTTCGATTGGAAATGAGTTAATACTTCATAACTCGTTGATACAATATATTTGTTGTTGATTCATAATGATGTCCACAATCATTCTTGAACTGACAGAGTTTGTGATGTTACAGGTGCTGTTGATTATGACGATACTGACGGCACTGACTGTGTTGATGATGCTACGGTCCTGTTGATGCTGTTGGTAAAACAGTTCTAGCTTGTAAATCGTACACCATTTTTGATCAAAGTTTCTACTCTACCATCTCCATTCACTCATCTGATTTACGGTCAGAATTAAATAATCTCTAAGATTTTGGAGATAACATAACTGCCGCAGAGATATCCCTTCAATGAAGTTTATGAATTAATACTTCATCGTTTGTTGTTGTTGATATTCCTGGATATTTACAGGGCGTATGGCGTTGATGTTTGAGATACAGATTGTAATGTTGCGGTGTGGGATGTGGATGTTGTTGTTGGTGGTGGTGATGGTACTGTTGGTGTTGCTGATGGTGGTACTGTTTATGCTGCTGGTGCTGCTGCTGGTGTTTGTAACCTTTGCACCATATTCTCCAAAGCCACTACCCGAGCGCGAAGCTCGTTGACTTCTTCTATTACACCGGGGTGATTGTCGGTTCGGACGAGCGGATAAATAAAATCTAGAATTTGGTGTAGTATGTAATCGTGACGAGATACTCTAGAAATAAGAGAGAAAATGGTGTTTCAGATAGGTTCGCCGGTAAGTGCTTCAGGTTCTTCGCCAAGAGGGCAATGTGGTGGATGGAAGGGATCACCTTCTTCTTGTCTCCAATGATTAAGGAGGCTACGAACCCATCCCCAATTCATCCAGAATAGATGATGACTAATTGGTTGATCCATTCCGGTCACACTGCTTTCGGAACTTGAGTGGGATTCCATTTCGGAATCCGAGGGACTTGAACTAATGACGAATTCCATTTCGTACGATTGAATAAAGAATTTTTCGATATGAAATGATTTTCCGGCTATCGGGTGGTATTCTAATTATATAGAGCAAAAGGTTTCGTAGATTACGGAGGAATTTACGGAATATGTCAGGCAAGGTTTACAGTAACAGATACACTAAGATATGAATTATCAGATACGCTAAGATATGAATTTTATCTATACACTATTCATGCAATCAATGTAATAAGATGTGTCTAGACTAAGAATGATAAGCAGGTAATTTCCGACAAAAATAATGAGCAAAACTTTTGACATGCAGACACGGTCGAAGTCCAGACTCACTAATGCATCCTAACGACTATCAGTTAGACACACTAATGCAGACCTGGTTTACTAAGACCACCGCTCTGATACCAACTGAAAGGACCCGTTCATATACATTATAAACGATTCACAATAGTTGATTACATCGCGAGGTATTTGACCTCTATATGATAAATTTTACAAACATTGCTTTCGTTTTTAAAAGACAAACTTTCTTTACAACGAAAGTTGACGGCATGCACACCATTTCATAATACATCCAACTATAATTGGCTTAATAATAATCTTGATGAACTCAATGACTCGAATGCAACGTCTTTCAAAATATGCCATGAATGACTCCAAGTAATATCCTTAAAATGAGCTAATGCACAGCGGAAGATTTCTTTAATACCTGAGAATAAACATGCTTTAAAGTGTCAACCAAAAGGTTGGTGAGTTCATAGGTTTATCATAACAATCATTTCAATATATTAATAGACCACAAGATTTTCGTTTATAAATATATGTACACTCGCAAGTGTATAAAAGTATTCTATAAGTTGTAGGCACCCGGTAACAAGCCTTAACGTTCATGTTTTACCCTCTGAAGTACACCAGATCAGGTGTGTTTAAAATAACCTCGAAGTACTAAAGCATCCCATAGTCAGGATGGGGTTTGTCAGGCCCAATAGATCTATCTTTAGGATTCGCGCCTACCGTACATAGACAAGTAGTTTAATGTTACCAAGCTAAGGGTATATTTCTGGTTTAAACCCACATAGAATTAGTTTTAGTACTTGTGCCTATTTCGTAAAACATTTATAAAACAGCGCATGTATTCTCAGCTCAAAAATATATATAAAAAGGGAGTAATGAAACTCACAATACTGTATTTCGTAGTAAAAATACATATAACGTCATTTAACAAGTGCAAGGTTGGCCTCGGATTCACGAACGTATCAATATTGAGATTCAATATTGCAGGAAAGTACGTAGACGCAACAGAGATGATAAACACTAGATTGACCTCACGGGCATACCCATGAACCATACCCATCACCTCCATAGCTATAACCCATAATTTTCTTAGCTTCGACTCATTCAAAAAAACTATTTTGAAATCACTCGGACAGCACTCCGTCGTAATATTTTATGTATACTAATAATATCTTGAAATAATACAGAGCAAATATATATATATATATATATAAATCAATTGAGAGAGTTTAGAAAAATATTTTCAAGTTTCTATGAAATAATGACACCTATTGAATTCTATTTATAATAGATTTTTGAATTATTAAAGTGAATTATTAAAGTATGAATTATTAAAGTGAATTATTAAAGTGAATTATTAAAGTATGAATTATTAAAGTGAATTATTAAAGTGAATTATTAAAGTATGAATTATTAAAGTGAATTATTAAAGTATGAATTATTAAAGTGAATTATTAAAGTATGAATTAATAAAGTTAATTATTAAAGTGAATTATTAAAGTTAAAGTAAAGTAAAAGTAAAGTAAAGGTAAAGTTAAAGTATAGTAAAAGTATAAAAACTATGTATGTATAATACGCGTATATATATATATAATATTAATTTAAATCGTTATATATATTTAATGAAATAAAATATAAATATCATTATATTTATTATACTGGTTAAGTAATGAGTTGTCAAAAGTGATTCTAGATATTTATAAAAGTTATATACGTTTTAATAATAAAGTTCTTTTTAAACTGAAAACGTCTTTGTACGTTTGAAAATAGATTAATAGAATATTATGGAAACCAATTCTCCACTAACTTTTGTCTAACTTTCGTAAATGACACTTTTTGTTTTTATTTATAAATAGCTTTACAAATTATTATGAATATCGTTAAGAGGAATATATTTTCTCAAATCATAGTGGACCTCTCAACAGAGACTTGTAATCATAATTCAATGTTTCTGATAATTCAATCATTTAATATATTTTTTTTTTAATTTCGTCGAAAATCATATTGAAACAAATACGTTCGTGTAAAGTATTATACGTTTAATACTTTATTAATATTCTCAAGTTATAATATATATATACATATACATATCTATTTATATATAACGGTTCGTGAATCGTCGGAATTTGGTCGAGGTTATAATGAATGTATGAACACAGTTTAAAATTCTTGAGATTTAACTTAACAAACTTTGCTTATCGTGTCAGAATAATATAAAGATTAAAGTTTAAATTTGGTCGGAAATTTCCGGGTCGTCACATATACTTGTAGAAATTTTGAGGAATCGGAACGAGAATTCAAATATGGACGGGTTTATAACTGTAAAAGAGGCTCAAAACTGGGCTTTTATTTTTGGGTCAAACCGGGCCAAAATAAAATTTTAAGACATTTTTAATAAAGCAATGTTAGCCCAAAAAAAAAAAGCTCGACCCCAGCCAGGGGCTCTGCCCCTTGGACCCCGCCAGGGGTTGCCACCCCTTGGACCCCGCTTATTGGGGGCGCTGCCCCCGAACCCCCGTCGTAATCAAGATAAGTTCAAACAAGTGTGCACTCCACACTTCCCCAAACTTGTTCGATATTTATCAAGATTATTTTCGTTACAAATTAATCGCATTACACTTAAATCATATTGGTGACATAGATCACCAACACATTATATATTGTAAGTATATATGTCAAAGAATGTTACATATAGTTATCGTTTTGATAACTTAAGTTAGTGGTCTCAAAGTATACTTATAACTCATTGTTGTTAGTTCATAATGAAATGTTAAACCATCCTTAAATCATGTTAAATATGTATAGATATGTACATATACATAATCGTATAATTATCGTGTGTTATATAGTTCGTGATATCATCGGTCAAATTGGACGGTCAAACGTTGTGTGAAACTCTTTTCAAAAACATAAGTCTCAACAGTTTGGATTGCTTATCATGTTGGTAAGGTTTATTTTATGTAAATATTAATCTCATAAGTATAAAACGATCGGAAAAATCAGGGTCGTTACAGTACCTACCCGTTAAATAAATTTCGTCCCGAAATTTTAAAGTTGTACCTATTTTGCGTTGTCCGGAAACAAATGTGGATACTTTTGTTTCATCTGATCCTCTCATTCCCAAGTAAACTCGGGACCCCTTCGAGCATTCCAACGAACCTTAACGATTGGTATGTTGCTCTTCTTGAGCCGTTTAACTTCACGGTCCATGATTTCGACTGGTTCTTCTATGAATTGTAGTTTCTCGTCGACTTGGATTTCTTCAAGAGGAATGGTGAGATCTTCCTTTGCAAGACATTTCTTAAGGTTTGATACGTGAAATGTATTATGTACTCCGGCGAGTTTTTGCGGTAACTCGAGTTGATAAGCTACCGGTCCAATGCTTTCGATGATCTTGAACGGGCCTACATACCTTGGGTTCAGTTTACCCCTTTTACCAAAACGTATTACACCTTTCCAAGGTGACACCTTTAGCATAACCATGTCACCGATCTGAAACTCTAATGGTTTCCTTCGGACATCGGCGTAGCTCTTTTGGCGACTACGGGCTGTTTTCAATCTCTCCTTGATTTGTACTATCTTCTCAGTCGTTTCGTGTATGATCTCGGGACCAGTTAATTGTCGATCTCCTACTTCATTCCAACAGATAGGGGATCTGCACTTCCTTCCATACAGTGCTTCGAATGGTGCAGCTTTAATGCTCGCATGATAACTGTTATTATACGAGAATTCTGCTAATGGTAGATATTTATCCCATTCGTTTCCAAAATCGATCACACATGCCCTGAGCATGTCTTCAAGAGTCTGAATTATTCTTTCACTCTGCCCGTCAGTTTGTGGATGATATGCGGTGCTCATATCCAAACGAGTTCCCAGTGCCTCCTGTAGTGATTGCCAGAACTTTGATTTAAATCTACTATCACGATCAGATATAATGGAAATAGGTATTCCATGCCTTGAAACAATTTCCTTTATGTATAATCGTAATAGTTTCTCCATTCTATCCGTTTCCTTTATAGGCAAGAAATGTGCAGATTTTGTGAGACGATCAACTATTACCCAAATGGTATCATAACCCCAGGCAGTCTTAGGTAACTTTGTGATGAAATCCATGGTAATACCGTCCCATTTCCATTCTGGGATTACTGGTTGTTGAAGTAACCCTGACGGCTTCTGGTGTTCTGCTTTGACTTTGGAACAAGTTAAACATTCCCCAACATATGTTGCAACGTCTGTCTTCAAATTAGGCCACCAATAATGCGTCTTAAGATCTTGATACATCTTTCCAACTCCAGGATGTATCGAGTATCTTGTCTTATGTGCCTCATTCAATATCAAATTCCTTAATCTACCCAACTTCGGTACCCAAATACGGTTTGCAAAATATCGAATTCCGTCTTCCCGCATAACGAGTTGCTTCTCATACTTCTTCATTATTTCGTTTCCTATGTTTTCTTTAGTAAGAGCTTCTCGTTGAGCCTCTTTGATTTGTGAGTTGAGATTCATACGAATTTTTATGTTCATTGCTCGTACTCGAATTGGTTCCCATTCCTTTCTGCTTAGAGCGTCGGCCACTACATTCGCTTTCCCGGGATGATAGCGAATCTCACAATCATAGTCGTTTATCAGCTCGACCCACCTACGTTGCCTCATGTTCAGCTGTTTCTGATCGAAGATATGTTGAAGGCTTTTATGATCGGTAAACACAGTGCATTTAACCCCATATAAGTAGTGTCTCCATATCTTCAATGCAAACATTACTGCTCCCAATTCTAAATCATGCGTCGTATAATTTCGCTCATGAATCTTCAATTGTCGGGATGCGTATGCTATACCTTTCTTCCGTTGCATAAGGACGCAACCAAAACCTTATCGCGAAGCGTCACAATATATCTCAAAATCATCGTTCCCTTCAGGTAACGATAAAATAGGTGCCGTAGTCAACTTCTTCTTCAGTAATTGAAATGCACTCTCCTGCTCAGAGGTCCATTCGTACTTCTTCCCTTTTTGTGTTAACGCTGTCAATGGTTTAGCTATTCGGGAAAAATCTTGAATAAACCTTCTATAATAACCAGCTAAACCCAAAAATTGGCGTATCTGCGTTGGTGTTTTAAGAGTCTCCCATTTTTCAATGGCCTCAATTTTAGCTGGATCAACCTGAATTCCTTTGCTACTAACAACGTGGCCAAGAAATTGCACTTCTTTCAACCAAAATGCACACTTAGAAAATTTGGCGTATAACTGTTCTTTTCTTAACAATTCTAATACCAACCTTAAATGCTGCTCATGCTCTTGCTCACTCTTGGAATAGATAAGAATATCGTCAATGAAAACGATAACAAACTTATCTAAATACGGACTACAAACTCGATTCATGAGGTCCATGAATACAGCTGGCGCATTAGTCAACCCAAACGGCATAACCAAAAATTCGTAATGACCATAACGTGTCCGAAAAGCAGTTTTCGGAATATCTTCTTCTTTGACACGTAATTGATGATAGCCCGATCTTAAGTCGATTTTCGAGTACACACATGATCCTTGCAGTTGATCAAATATGTCGTCAATTCTCGGTAGTGGATACCGATTCTTGATAGTTAACTTATTTAATTCACGATAATCTATACACATCCTAAAAGATCCATCTTTCTTCTTGACGAATAAAATCGGAGCTCCCTACGGTGAAGTACTTGGTCGTATGAATCCACGGTCCAGTAATTCTTTTAACTGACTCTGAAGTTCTTTTAACTCAGATGGTGCAAGTCTATATGGAGCACGAGCCACTGGTGCAGCTCCTGGTACTAGATCTATTTGAAATTCTACAGATCTAAATGGAGGTAATCCCGGCAACTCTTCCGGAAAGACTTCAGGAAAATCTCTTGCCACAGGCACGCCATTGATGCTCTTCACTTTTTCCTTCATTTCGACTTTATTAACATGTGCTAAGATAGCATAACACCCTTTCTTCAAGCACTTTTGAGCTTTCAAACAACTAATGAGTTTTAGCTTTGAGTTACCCTTCTCTCCATAAATCATTACTGGCGTTTTATCCTTACGAGGAATGCAAATTACCTTCTTGGCACACACAACTTCAGCTCCTATTTTGGACATCCAGTCCATGCCGACTATTACATCAAAACTTCCTAATTCTACGGGTATCAAATCAATCTTAAATATTTCTCTGGCTAAATTTATTTTACAATCACGGCAAATTTTATCGGCTTTAATTAGTTTACCATTAGCTAACTCAATCATGTACTTAGCATCTAGAGGTAATGATGAACAATTCAATTTAGCATAAAAGTCTCTACTCACGTAACTTCTATCGGCACCAGTATCAAATATAATAGATGCGGATAAGTTATTAATGGTAAATGTACCCGTAACAAGCTCCGGGTCTTCACACACCTCTCTAGCATTAATAACAAATGCTCTTCCATGTGCAGATCCATTATTCTTCTCTGGATTCGGACACTGGCTCTTATAATGACCCTGTTTCCCACACCCATAACAGGTAACAGTGGCCAAGGCAGTTCTATTTGCATTGGTGGCAGGAGTTTTGGTACCGTTTGTATTTGTAGCGGGAACCCTACAATCTTCAGCAAGATGACCTTTTCGATTACAATTGTTGCACACCACATTACAATAACCAGAATGATGTTTGTGGCATCTGTTACATAAAGGATTTTGTCCCTTGTAACCTGAGTTCGACTCGCTACCCGCACCTTGCGTGGTTTCTTGTTTCTTGTTGGATTGTTGATGATTACCTTCCCACTTTCTTTTGTTTCTCGATGTCTTGACATCGGTGTTCTTATCTAGAATAATCTGGTCCATCAACTCATTCGCCATGGTGATAGCTTCATGAATAGTCTTGGGTTTGGATGCTGTAACATTTACCTTGACCTTTTTAGGCAAACCGTCTTTGTACAGTTCAATCTTTCGTTCTTCGGTTGGTACCAATTAGGGACATAGCAAAGCTAATTCCATGAATCGCTTATTGTAGTTGGTGAGTTCTGTACCAACAACTTTCAGGCTTCGTAATTCAGCTTCCAACTTCCTAACCTCGTTCCTTGGACAATATTCGTTGATTAGCATTGTTTTGAATTCTTCCCAAGGAGTATCATAAGCTACATCTCCTCCTACGGCCTTCACATAGTTTTTCTACCATGTGAGTGCACTATCTTGTAGGGTGCACGATGCATACTTGGTCATGTCCTTCTCAATACAACCACTAATTTTAAACACAGACTCAATCTTTTCGATCCACCGGGTTAAACCAACCGGTCCTTCTGTTCCACTGAATGATGAGGGCTTGCAACCTTGAAAAGTTTTGTAAGTGCACCCCACACGAGGATTTGGGTTAACTGCAGCACCTCTTGCAGCCTCGACCCATAACATTCTGTCGTTCACTCGCTGATTGATGAGTTCCTGGATTTCTTGTTCCGTCATTCGGTTCAATCGCGCCATAATCTTCAACAAGAATGAAAAAAAATAATTATTCACATGGAATATTATAGATGTAGTATGTATTTACAGTACATCGTAGCTTATTAATAATATGAACCAGTTATTATTATAAAAGCCTTTTCTTCTTATTAGCGTTTTATAATTATATCTAGGGTAGTACCTACCCGTTAAAGTTCATACTTAATAGCTTAGTACGAAAATCAATTACTACCACCCAAATAATACTTAACCATGGAAAATTATTGCATTTCACACTTCACTATTTTACATATGCTTATCTTACATCAAACATTAAGCAAACCACACTAGTAATATTATACAAAATGTTATATGATCCCATGGTTTAAAACAACAGCGCATCATTTAACCCAAAGCGTTTGTGTTCAAAGAAATCGCTTAAAGGTTATCCTGGTTGTCTCCCTGCGTTTTGGCTGAGGAACCGAAGAACTGGATGTCGGGATAGAACTAATAGGAATAGCGGGAATAGGTGTGGAAGTATCTGGTGGAGTTGGTGCCACAACATCCTCTCTAGACTCGGGATTTGGATTTTCCATTTCAGTAGCCTTTCGTTTCTTTCCTCTTTCGAACTTGTCTTTCGTAATTTCCTGTATTTCTTCCTCCTCATGATCACTTTCCGGTTCCTCTTCAATTGATTCATCCGGAACTTGTGAGTCTTCCCCAAAGGTATCGTTTTCATCATCAGATAGATTAATGACTGGAACACCATCTGAAGAGTCTGGTTCGGAGTCGCTGAATGTGATAACAAGTTCTAAGTTAGACATCTATCACATAACAACTAGCATGTTAATACCACATAATATTTACATATTAATTTTTAACTAACAAGGATAAGCAATAGTTTTCGAAATCAAACACGGTCAAAGTCCAGACTCACTAATGCATCCTAACAAACTCGATAAGACACACTAATGCAAATTCTCTGGTTCTCTAAGACCAACGCTCTGATACCACATGTCATAACCCGACCTTAACCATAAGGACGAATACAATAACATATGATTTCATCGCGAGGTATTGACCTCTATATGCGACATTTTTCAAAAACTGCATTCGTTTTTACAATACAAACCATAGCTTTTATTACAAATACAAGGTTTAAACAACTTAATAATGATTATCGTTTAGCGATAATCTTAGACTTACAAACTTTACATGTGATAATAGCAATACGACCTCCAACATATTTTACATTACAAATCCTCCGATATGCAGTTTTATTTTTGACACAAATATGCATACTCAAGATCTTGCTTAAATTCAACATGTTGCAGCGGAAGCTTTTAGTTATCACCTGAGAATAAACATGCTTAAAACGTCAACATAAAGTTGGTGAGATATAGGTTTAAAGCCGGCAGCGTTATGAATATAGACCACAAGATTTCATATATAAACGTTTTAATAAAAATATTCTAAGTTGTTAAGCACTTGATAACCATACTTAACATTTAATCAACGTCGCATATTCCCTTTATTATGAAATCTTACTACACCGTACCAAGTGTAGTCACCGAAACGAAGTACTGTGCAACCGTTGAATACTGGTCGTCCAGTCCGGTTGGGGTTGTCAGGCCCGATAGATCTATCAACAGGATTCGCGTTTACAATACCTCATGTAAATAGTAGTTACCAAGTTACAGGGAAGTATGCCAGTGGTACAACTCAACGTAGAATATATATTTTTAATCACTTGTGTCCATAACGTAAATCATAAAATGCATGTATTCTCATCCCGAAATATTTAGAGTTTAAAAGTGGGACTATATACTCACTTTTGTCTTGAAGGTATTTAACTCGACTTGGTCTCCGATAGATATCACGAACCTAACCATATATATAATATATCAACATATTTTCTTTTCAAGTAATCGTTACATACATACATATATATATATATATATATATATATATATATATATATATATATATATATATATATATATATATATATATATATATATATATATATATATATATATATATGTATATATATACTTTTAATACTTTTAATATTTTTTTTAGTCCGTAGTTAGTAGTCCGATGTTAGTGGTCCACAATTAGTTGCTTAAATAATATAAATAAAGACCCCATCGTATTCGTGTTGATCAGAATTAATCTTGACCCATGGTACCATGTTGTCAAATGACGTGTTGCGTACATAAAGTACCGTGTTGTCAAATGACGTGTTGCATACAATCATGAGGTCTTATGATTAATCTTCTCGTGTTGTTTACGGGTGGTCCTGAAATATATAAAATAAAATCATAAGTAAATACATATTAAATATTATGTTAATTAGCCAAGATATGATTAACCCAATTTTGTCATAATATGATATATTACAGGTCTTGAAGTGTTTTTAAAAATCAAATTAGAAGGATCTATTTAGTTTGCGAACAAGTTTGAAATCACTCAAACTATGTTCTTGTTGTTAAAATTTTATAACACAAAATAAAATAGCTATATAAATATGAATCGAATAAGGTTATGAATAAGGTTACTACCTCAAGTTACTTGAACAAAGCTACTGGAAAAGGAAAGAAAAATCTTGGAATCAAAAGAGTGGTGGAGTGGGATTGAAAGATTGGAAGTAATCTCCTTGAAATCGGATGACTATATTGATACGTTCTTGAGTAGGTAAATGAAGAGAGATTAGGGAGTGAATTAACTTGAAAGAAAATTGGAAATGAAATTGTATGTGTGTGTGTGCAAAATAGCATGATTATGGGATGGATATATAGGAGATTTAGTTTGTTTTCTTGCACAAAAGTCACACATGAGGTTAAATGGCTGGTTCCCACATGTAACATCATGTCCAGTGGCTGATCATTGAAGTTTATTGTTGGTATATACCAATAGTAAATACGTATAGAAGCTATGTATGATACGGTTACATATACCCTTGATATACTTGTAGAAATTTTGAGGAATCGGAACGAGAATTCAAATATAGACGGGTTTATAACTGTAAAAGAAGCTCAAAACTGGGCTTTTATTTTTGGGTCAAACCGGGCCAAAATAAAATTTTAAGACATTTTTAATAAAGCAATGTTAGCCAGGGGCTCTGCCCCTTGGACCCCGCCAGGGGTTGCCACCCCTTGGACCCCACTTATCGGGGGCGCTGCCCCCGAACCCCAGTCATAATCAAGATAAGTTCAAACAAGTGTGCACTCCACACTTCCCCAAACTTGTTCGATATTTATCAAGATTATTTTCGTTACAAATTAATCGCATTACACTTAAATCATATTGGTGACATAGATCACCAACACATTATATATTGTAAGTATATATGTCAAAGAATGTTACATATAGTTATCGTTTTGATAACTTAAGTTAGTGGTCTCAAAGTATACTTATAACTCATTGTTGTTAGTTCACAATGAAATGTTAAACCATCCTTAAATCATGTTAAATATGTATAGATATGTACATATACATAATCGTATAATTATCGTGTGTCTTATCGAGTTTGTTAGGATGCATTACTGAGTCTGGACTTTGACCGTGTTTGGTTTAGAAAACTATTGCTTATCCCTGTTGGCTAAAAAAATTAATATGTAAATATTATGTGATACTAACATGCTAGTTGTTATGTGATAGATGTCTAGCTTAGAACTTGTTATCACATTCAGCGACTCCGAACCAGAATCTTTAGATGGTGTTCCAGTCATTAACCTATTCGATGATGAAAACGACACCTTTGGGGAAGACTCACAAGTTCTGGATGAATCAATTGAAGAGGAACCGGAAAGTGATCCTGAGGAGGAAGAAATACAGGAATTTACGAAAGACAAGTTCGAACGAGGAAAGAAACGAAAGGCTACTGAAATGGAAAATCCAAATCCCGAGTCTAGAGAGGATGTTGTGGCACCAACTCCACCAGATACTTCCACACCTATTCCCGCTATTCCTATTAGTTCTATCCCGACATCCAGTTCTTCGGTTCCTCAGCCAAAACGCAGGGAGACAACCAGGATAACCTTTAAGCGATTTCTTTGAACACAAACGCTTTGGGTTAAATGATGCGCTGTTGTTTTAAACCATGAGATCATATAATGTTTTTTATAATATTACTAGTGTTTTTTATAATGATGTCCACAATCATTCTTGAACTGACAGAGTTTGTGATGTTACAGGTGCTGTTGATTATGACGATACTGACGGCACTGACTGTGTTGATGATGCTACGGTCCTGTTGATGCTGTTGGTAAAACAGTTCTAGCTTGTAAATCGTACACCATTTTTGATCAAAGTTTCTACTCTACCATCTCCATTCACTCATCTGATTTACGGTCAGAATTAAATAATCTCTAAGATTTTGGAGATAACATAACTGCCGCAGAGATATCCCTTCAATGAAGTTTATGAATTAATACTTCATCGTTTGTTGTTGTTGATATTCCTGGATATTTACAGGACGTATGGCGTTGATGTTTGAGATACAGATTGTAATGTTGCGGTGTGGGATGTGGATGTTGTTGTTGGTGGTGGTGATGGTACTGTTGGTGTTGCTGATGGTGGTACTGTTTATGCTGCTGGTGCTGCTGCTGGTGTTTGTAACCTTTGCACCATATTCTCCAAAGCCACTACCCGAGCGCGAAGCTCGTTGACTTCTTCTATTACACCGGGGTGATTGTCGGTTCGGACGAGCGGATAAATAAAATCTAGAATTTGGTGTAGTATGTAATCGTGACGAGATACTCTAGAAATAAGAGAGAAAATGGTGTTTCAGATAGGTTCGCCGGTAAGTGCTTCAGGTTCTTCGCCAAGAGGGCAATGTGGTGGATGGAAGGGATCACCTTCTTCTTGTCTCCAATGATTAAGGAGGCTACGAACCCATCCCCAATTCATCCAGAATAGATGATGACTAATTGGTTGATCCATTCCGGTCACACTGCTTTCGGAACTTGAGTGGGATTCCATTTCGGAATCCGAGGGACTTGAACTAATGACGAATTCCATTTCGTACGATTGAATAAAGAATTTTTCGATATGAAATGATTTTCCGGCTATCGGGTGGTATTCTAATTATATAGAGCAAAAGGTTTCGTAGATTACGGAGGAATTTACGGAATATGTCAGGCAAGGTTTACAGTAACAGATACACTAAGATATGAATTATCAGATACGCTAAGATATGAATTTTATCTATACACTATTCATGCAATCAATGTAATAAGATGTGTCTAGACTAAGAATGATAAGCAGGTAATTTCCGACAAAAATAATGAGCAAAACTTTTGACATGCAGACACGGTCGAAGTCCAGACTCACTAATGCATCCTAACGACTATCAGTTAGACACACTAATGCAGACCTGGTTCACTAAGACCACCGCTCTGATACCAACTGAAAGGACCCGTTCATATACATTATAAACGATTCACAATAGTTGATTACATCGCGAGGTATTTGACCTCTATATGATAAATTTTACAAACATTGCATTCGTTTTTAAAAGACAAACTTTCTTTACAACGAAAGTTGACGGCATGCACACCATTTCATAATACATCCAACTATAATTGGCTTAATAATAATCTTGATGAACTCAATGACTCGAATGCAACGTCTTTCAAAATATGCCATGAATGACTCCAAGTAATATCCTTAAAATGAGCTAATGCACAGCGGAAGATTTCTTTAATACCTGAGAATAAACATGCTTTAAAGTGTCAACCAAAAGGTTGGTGAGTTCATAGGTTTATCATAACAATCATTTCAATATATTAATAGACCACAAGATTTTCGTTTATAAATATATGTACACTCGCAAGTGTATAAAAGTATTCTATAAGTTGTAGGCACCCGGTAACAAGCCTTAACGTTCATGTTTTACCCTCTGAAGTACACCAGATCAGGTGTGTTTAAAATAACCTCGAAGTACTAAAGCATCCCATAGTCAGGATGGGGTTTGTCAGGCCCAATAGATCTATCTTTAGGATTCGCGCCTACCGTACATAGACAAGTAGTTTAATGTTACCAAGCTAAGGGTATATTTCTGGTTTAAACCCACATAGAATTAGTTTTAGTACTTGTGCCTATTTCGTAAAACATTTATAAAACAGCGCATGTATTCTCAGCCCAAAAATATATATAAAAAGGGAGTAATGAAACTCACAATACTGTATTTCGTAGTAAAAATACATATAACGTCATTTAACAAGTGCAAGGTTGGCCTCGGATTCACGAACGTATCAATATTGAGATTCAATATTGCAGGAAAGTACGTAGACGCAACAGAGATGATAAACACTAGATTGACCTCACGGGCATACCCATGAACCATACCCATCACCTCCATAGCTATAACCCATAATTTTCTTAGCTTCGACTCATTCAAAAAAAACTATTTTGAAATCACTCGGACAGCACTCCGTCGTAATATTTTATGTATACTAATAATATCTTGAAATAATACAGAGCAAATATATATATATATATATATATATAAATCGATTGAGAGAGTTTAGAAAAATATTGTCAAGTTTCTATGAAATAATGACACCTATTGAATTCTATTTATAATAGATTTTTGAATTATTAAAGTGAATTATTAAAGTATGAATTATTAAAGTGAATTATTAAAGTGAATTATTAAAGTATGAATTATTAAAGTGAATTATTAAAGTGAATTATTAAAGTATGAATTATTAAAGTGAATTATTAAAGTATGAATTATTAAAGTGAATTATTAAAGTATGAATTAATAAAGTTAATTATTAAAGTGAATTATTAAAGTTAAAGTAAAGTAAAAGTAAAGTAAAGGTAAAGTTAAAGTATAGTAAAAGTATAAAAACTATGTATGTATAATACGCGTATATATATATATAATATTAATTTAAATCGTTATATATATTTAATGAAATAAAATATAAATATCATTATATTTATTATACTGGTTAAGTAATGAGTTGTCAAAAGTGATTCTAGATATTTATAAAAGTTATATACGTTTTAATAATAAAGTTCTTTTTAAACTGAAAACGTCTTTGTACGTTTGAAAATAGATTAATAGAATATTATGGAAACCAATTCTCCACTAACTTTTGTCTAACTTTCGTAAATGACACTTTTTGTTTTTATTTATAAATAGCTTTACAAATTATTCTGAATATCGTTAAGAGGAATATATTTTCTCAAATCATAGTGGACCTCTCAACAGAGACTTGTAATCATAATTCAATGTTTCTGATAATTCAATCATTTAATATATTTTTTTTAATTTCGTCGAAAATCATATTGAAACAAATACGTTCGTGTAAAGTATTATACGTTTAATACTTTATTAATATTCTCAAGTTATAATATATATATACATATACATATCTATTTATATATAACGGTTCGTGAATCGTCGGAATTTGGTCGAGGTTATAATGAATGTATGAACACAGTTTAAAATTCTTGAGATTTAACTTAACAAACTTTGCTTATCGTGTCGGAATAATATAAAGATTAAAGTTTAAATTTGGTCGGAAATTTCCGGGTCGTCACAATACCTACCCGTTAAAGAAATTTCGTCCCCGAAATTTGATAGAGGTCGTCATGACTAACAATGAGAATGTTATTATAACGATTATAGAGTTTTATCATGTTCAAGAAGAATGAATAAAATAATTCAATTACTCGAAGCGTGTGAGTGAAGTTATCGTAAATGAATGAAATAAGATAATAGTGATTCGTCGTATCTTTTGACGTCATCACGATTGATCTCCGAAAAGAAAATCTTTGTAATCTATATTGGATTTGATTATTCGGCGATTAAGGAAATGCGATAATCCATTTTGATTTCTCTGTCGGATATTTCACTATAAATCCACCTCATTTGTTTTCTTACAACTCACACCTTCTCAACTCATATTTTAAAGTATTTGTCAATATGCTTCATCCAGTGCTGATTCTTGATATACTCCTCACTTTCATATTTGTCGCTCTTCTTTTTCATCTGCCTTCGGAAGAATCTATTTACTTCTACTATACTCTTGGTTTTATAGTGTTTTTAGTTCTCCCGTGTCTTTATATTGCTATATGTATTGATATATACGGTTTGTGATTTCTGGGTTGTTGTTGGGTTTTATATCTTCCCTTATATTTCAAAGTCCTTGCTTCTTCTATAATCATTGTCATCCACAGTTAATGCTCTCTTCTATTTGCTATGATTTATACTCCCATTTCTAGTTCGGAGCTTTGTCCTTTCGTTTCTTCTTCTTGCGATTAAGCACCGTTTGTAATGGTCCAGAATTCGCAGATATAAATTTCGGATGAACATTGTTAATGTTCTAGGAAGGAAATTATAATGGCACGATCTTGACTTGTCAAATTACCAGAATACCTCGGAAAAGGCCGAATCATCAAGAAATATTTTCTTGATATTTAGAGATCAAAGAGAATACAAGAGTCGTGTAACATAGCACATGATGACGTTATGATCTGTGAATCATCATGTTCCATTTAGAAACTCAGCATGAATTACTGTAATATAATCACGTTGATCAAGTGTCATTATATTATACTAACTCATGCTTCAGCTCCCAACACTTCTTCAAGAATATTCCTATTTTAAACTCGAATGTTTCAGAGTTTAGAAACTAAAATAGTTTCTTTTATGATATAATACAGATAGCGCGAAGAGGTAAATGATTTCAGATAAGAATAATTATAAAAATATCTTCAGAAGTATGGATGATATTTATAATGAAAGATACGATGATATCTTAGAATATCTAATATCAGAGGATGATGAAGGATATTGTTCGCAGGGGTTTAGAGTCAGGAGCAAGGTATTCGTTAATGACTTCAGCAAGTACTGAATCATTTGGATTCTTTGAAGGAAGGTTCAGCCTTTGTGATTTGTCCACAGCCTCCTTCATACTTTGCTCAATCTGTTTTTCAGTTCCAAAGCTTCTCTTTTTCTGAGCTTTGCCAATATACTATCCTTTATCATCCAACTTTTTACTGTTAAGCTCGTTTACAGTTTTTGCTGCTTCATCAGAATTTTTCAAAATTTCGAGAACTGGTTCGCAGTTTAGGGTGTTTTTCAGAAATTTCTCATTCAAAGAATGTAAGTCTTGGAGGTAGACGTTGTGTGTATATGTAATTGTTGATGTAGACATGCTGCGAGGTTTCAAAATACTGATTGCTGATTCTCAATAATTGGTATGGCAATTCTTGTTATAAGGTACAAATGAGTATATGATAGGGTTTCGATAATTATAATGATTTTTTTGTTTTTGGAAAGTCAAAGATCAGTGAAGTTGTTGGTAAGTTTATTGCTAATGTGGTGAATATAAACGATTCCCCAGTAACGTTGGCGAAAGGGCAACGTATCTATCGAGGTTATAATAAGACTGTTTTGATTGAGAAGTCGAAGTTGACTTGCTGGAGCTGTGACAAAACTGTCTATTTTGAAACGGAATTGAAAAGTTATTTTAGCTAGTAAATGCCAAAGGGTCTAACACGGATACGTGTCGAACTATGACTTGGGTTTTGAGAGTTTTTTAGGTGTATAACTGTGGGTAACATGTGGTTGGATCATCATCTCAATTGTTCCTTAGTTGAAGTGTCTTCAGGAATTTCGAAGAGTTTGAGCAAATATTGTAATCATTAATACATATGATGTTATAACACAGTTTTGAAGTCAAAGTATAGCTTTGAAAGATATAGGAATTTAAGAGTGATGATACTGGTTATATTTCGAATTGAATTATGCGATTTCAAAATCAGAATATGTAATTGAATTTAAATGAGTATGATTGTTTTGATTTATATGAAAGAATGGATATTGTTGTGAAAGTAGGGAGTATAGTTGATGATTGCTGAATCAGTTTCGAAAAATGTAATATATTAATTGTGAATTTATATATCTCTCGGGTATTACCTACCCGTTACAAAAATTTCACAATTAATATTTTGTACAAAAGAAGTTTATTACAGTCTTTATGAAAATATATGTGTATATTTTCTTTAGATGTAATATAGATTTAATGAGTTAATATTAAATTAAACTCATTTGTTTTATGGTTGGAACTAGAATTGAGTAATCCCTAAAACTTTATAAATTGCATAAGTATTTCTTCAATAATATTGAAATTATGAATCATTACTTTGTTATTTGTTGATTTTTAGTGAAATTCTTGTGAACTTCGCAAGGTACGAATGATGTTATTTGAAAAGTATCGAGTACATCGATGATGAAAGTGTAAAATCAAACATATATTCTAATAATACACTTAATTTATTATGAATTGGATTTTTATTGAATTGAGACAGAGATTGTAATTAACGATGGTTAAGTTACGGACGAAGGACGTACATCATTGCATATTTGTAATATGAATTAACTGAGTAGTTCAGATTCACACATAATAGTTTAGTACGGGAAGATTTATTATGGTTTAAAAATTTATACATATAAAATATACATATAAATCTTTCGATTGGAAATGAGTTAATACTTCATAACTCGTTGATACAATATATTTGTTGTTGATTCATAATGATGTCCACAATCATTCTTGAACTGACAGAGTTTGTGATGTTACAGGTGCTGTTGATTATGACGATACTGACGGCACTGAGTGTGTTGATGATGCTACGGTCCTGTTGATGCTGTTGGTAAAACAGTTCTAGCTTGTAAATCGTACACCATTTTTGATCAAAGTTTCTACTCTACCATCTCCATTCACTCATCTGATTTACGGTCAGAATTAAATAATCTCTAAGATTTTGGAGATAACATAACTGCCGCAGAGATATCCCTTCAATGAAGTTTATGAATTAATACTTCATCGTTTGTTGTTGTTGATATTCCTGGATATTTACAGGGCGTATGGCGTTGATGTTTGAGATACAGATTGTAATGTTGCGGTGTGGGATGTGGATGTTGTTGTTGGTGGTGGTGATGGTACTGTTGGTGTTGCTGATGGTGGTACTGTTTATGCTGCTGGTGCTGCTGCTGGTGTTTGTAACCTTTGCACCATATTCTCCAAAGCCACTACCCGAGCGCGAAGCTCGTTGACTTCTTCTATTACACCGGGGTGATTGTCGGTTCGGACGAGCGGATAAATAAAATCTAGAATTTGGTGTAGTATGTAATTGTGACGAGATACTCTATAAATAAGAGAGAAAATGGTGTTTCAGATAGGTTCGCCGGTAAGTGCTTCAGGTTCTTCGCCAAGAGGGCAATGTGGTGGATGGAAGGGATCACCTTCTTCTTGTCTCCAATGATTAAGGAGGCTACGAACCCATCCCCAATTCATCCAGAATAGATGATGACTAATTGGTTGATCCATTCCGGTCACACTGCTTTCGGAACTTGAGTGGGATTCCATTTCGGAATCCGAGGGACTTGAACTAATGACGAATTCCATTTCGTACGATTGAATAAAGAATTTTTCGATATGAAATGATTTTCCGGCTATCGGGTGGTATTCTAATTATATAGAGCAAAAGGTTTCGTAGATTACGGAGGAATTTACGGAATATGTCAGGCAAGGTTTACAGTAACAGATACACTAAGATATGAATTATCAGATACGCTAAGATATGAATTTTATCTATACACTATTCATGCAATCAATGTAATAAGATGTGTCTAGACTAAGAATGATAAGCAGGTAATTTCCGACAAAAATAATGAGCAAAACTTTTGACATGCAGACACGGTCGAAGTCCAGACTCACTAATGCATCCTAACGACTATCAGTTAGACACACTAATGCAGACCTGGTTCACTAAGACCACCGCTCTGATACCAACTGAAAGGACCCGTTCATATACATTATAAACGATTCACAATAGTTGATTACATCGCGAGGTATTTGACCTCTATATGATAAATTTTACAAACATTGCATTCGTTTTTAAAAGACAAACTTTCTTTACAACGAAAGTTGACGGCATGCACACCATTTCATAATACATCCAACTATAATTGGCTTAATAATAATCTTGATGAACTCAATGACTCGAATGCAACGTCTTTCAAAATATGCCATGAATGACTCCAAGTAATATCCTTAAAATGAGCTAATGCACAGCGGAAGATTTCTTTAATACCTGAGAATAAACATGCTTTAAAGTGTCAACCAAAAGGTTGGTGAGTTCATAGGTTTATCATAACAATCATTTCAATATATTAATAGACCACAAGATTTTCGTTTATAAATATATGTACACTCGCAAGTGTATAAAAGTATTCTATAAGTTGTAGGCACCCGGTAACAAGCCTTAACGTTCATGTTTTACCCTCTGAAGTACACCAGATCAGGTGTGTTTAAAATAACCTCGAAGTACTAAAGCATCCCATAGTCAGGATGGGGTTTGTCAGGCCCAATAGATCTATCTTTAGGATTCGCGCCTACCGTACATAGACAAGTAGTTTAATGTTACCAAGCTAAGGGTATATTTCTGGTTTAAACCCACATAGAATTAGTTTTAGTACTTGTGCCTATTTCGTAAAACATTTATAAAACAGCGCATGTATTCTCAGCTCAAAAATATATATAAAAAGGGAGTAATGAAACTCACAATACTGTATTTCGTAGTAAAAATACATATAACGTCATTTAACAAGTGCAAGGTTGGCCTCGGATTCACGAACGTATCAATATTGAGATTCAATATTGCAGGAAAGTACGTAGACGCAACAGAGATGATAAACACTAGATTGACCTCACGGGCATACCCATGAACCATACCCATCACCTCCATAGCTATAACCCATAATTTTCTTAGCTTCGACTCATTCAAAAAAAACTATTTTGAAATCACTCGGACAGCACTCCGTCGTAATATTTTATGTATACTAATAATATCTTGAAATAATACAGAGCAAATATATATATATATATATATATATATATATATATATATATATATATATATATATATATATATATATATATATATATATATATATATAAATCGATTGAGAGAGTTTAGAAAAATATTTTCAAGTTTCTATGAAATAATGACACCTATTGAATTCTATTTATAATAGATTTTTGAATTATTAAAGTGAATTATTAAAGTATGAATTATTAAAGTGAATTATTAAAGTGAATTATTAAAGTATGAATTATTAAAGTGAATTATTAAAGTGAATTATTAAAGTATGAATTATTAAAGTGAATTATTAAAGTATGAATTATTAAAGTGAATTATTAAAGTATGAATTAATAAAGTTAATTATTAAAGTGAATTATTAAAGTTAAAGTAAAGTAAAAGTAAAGTAAAGGTAAAGTTAAAGTATAGTAAAAGTATAAAAACTATGTATGTATAATACGCGTATATATATATATAATATTAATTTAAATCGTTATATATATTTAATGAAATAAAATATAAATATCATTATATTTATTATACTGGTTAAGTAATGAGTTGTCAAAAGTGATTCTAGATATTTATAAAAGTTATATACGTTTTAATAATAAAGTTCTTTTTAAACTGAAAACGTCTTTGTACGTTTGAAAATAGATTAATAGAATATTATGGAAACCAATTCTCCACTAACTTTTGTCTAACTTTCGTAAATGACACTTTTTGTTTTTATTTATAAATAGCTTTACAAATTATTCTGAATATCGTTAAGAGGAATATATTTTCTCAAATCATAGTGGACCTCTCAACAGAGACTTGTAATCATAATTCAATGTTTCTGATAATTCAATCATTTAATATATTTTTTTTTAATTTCGTCAAAAATCATATTGAAACAAATACGTTCGTGTAAAGTATTATACGTTTAATACTTTATTAATATTCTCAAGTTATAATATATATATACATATACATATCTATTTATATATAACGGTTCGTCAATCGTCGGAATTTGGTCGAGGTTATAATGAATGTATGAACACAGTTTAAAATTCTTGAGATTTAACTTAACAAACTTTGCTTATCGTGTCAGAATAATATAAAGATTAAAGTTTAAATTTGGTCGGAAATTTCCGGGTCGTCACATATACTTGTAGAAATTTTGAGGAATCGGAACGAGAATTCAAATATGGACGGGTTTATAACTGTAAAAGAGGCTCAAAACTGGGCTTTTATTTTTGGGTCAAACCGGGCCAAAATAAAATTTTAAGACATTTTTAATAAAGCAATGTTAGCCCAAAAAAAAAAAAGCTCGACCCCAGCCAGGGGCTCTGCCCCTTGGACCCCGCCAGGGGTTGCCACCCCTTGGACCCCGCTTATCGGGGGCGCTGCCCCCGAACCCCCGTCGTAATCAAGATAAGTTCAAACAAGTGTGCACTCCACACTTCCCCAAACTTGTTCGATATTTATCAAGATTATTTTCGTTACAAATTAATCGCATTACACTTAAATCATATTGGTGACATAGATCACCAACACATTATATATTGTAAGTATATATGTCAAAGAATGTTACATATAGTTATCGTTTTGATAACTTAAGTTAGTGGTCTCAAAGTATACTTATAACTCATTGTTGTTAGTTCATAATGAAATGTTAAACCATCCTTAAATCATGTTAAATATGTATAGATATGTACATATACATAATCGTATAATTATCGTGTGTTATATAGTTCGTGATATCATCGGTCAAATTGGACGGTCAAACATTGTGTGAAACTCTTTTCAAAAACATAAGTCTCAACAGTTTGGATTGCTTATCATGTTGGTAAGGTTTATTTTATGTAAATATTAATCTCATAAGTATAAAACGACCGGAAAAATCAGGGTCGTTACAGTACCTACCCGTTAAATAAATTTCGTCCCGAAATTTTAAAGTTGTACCTATTTTGCGTTGTCCGGAAACAAATGTGGATACTTTTGTTTCATCTGATCCTCTCATTCCCAAGTAAACTCGGGACCCCTTCGAGCATTCCAACGAACCTTAACGATTGGTATGTTGCTCTTCTTGAGCCGTTTAACTTCACGGTCCATGATTTCGACTGGTTCTTCTATGAATTGTAGTTTCTCGTCGACTTGGATTTCTTCAAGAGGAATGGTGAGATCTTCCTTTGCAAGACATTTCTTAAGGTTTGATACGTGAAATGTATTATGTACTCCGGCGAGTTTTTGCGGTAACTCGAGTTGATAAGCTACCGGTCCAATGCTTTCGATGATCTTGAACGGGCCTACATACCTTGGGTTCAGTTTACCCCTTTTACCAAAACGTATTACACCTTTCCAAGGTGACACCTTTAGCATAACCATGTCACCGATCTGAAACTCTAATGGTTTCCTTCGGACATCGGCGTAGCTCTTTTGGCGACTACGGGCTGTTTTCAATCTCTCCTTGATTTGTACTATCTTCTCAGTCGTTTCGTGTATGATCTCGGGACCAGTTAATTGTCGATCTCCTACTTCATTCCAACAGATAGGGGATCTGCACTTCCTTCCATACAGTGCTTCGAATGGTGCAGCTTTAATGCTCGCATGATAACTGTTATTATACGAGAATTCTGCTAATGGTAGATATTTATCCCATTCGTTTCCAAAATCGATCACACATGCCCTGAGCATGTCTTCAAGAGTCTGAATTATTCTTTCACTCTGCCCGTCAGTTTGTGGATGATATGCGGTGCTCATATCCAAACGAGTTCCCAGTGCCTCCTGTAGTGATTGCCAGAACTTTGATTTAAATCTACTATCACGATCAGATATAATGGAAATAGGTATTCCATGCCTTGAAACAATTTCCTTTATGTATAATCGTAATAGTTTCTCCATTCTATCCGTTTCCTTTATAGGCAAGAAATGTGCAGATTTTGTGAGACGATCAACTATTACCCAAATGGTATCATAACCCCAGGCAGTCTTAGGTAACTTTGTGATGAAATCCATGGTAATACCGTCCCATTTCCATTCTGGGATTACTGGTTGTTGAAGTAACCCTGACGGCTTCTGGTGTTCTTCTTTGACTTTGGAACAAGTTAAACATTCCCCAACATATGTTGCAACGTCTGTCTTCAAATTAGGCCACCAATAATGCGTCTTAAGATCTTGATACATCTTTCCAACTCCAGGATGTATCGAGTATCTTGTCTTATGTGCCTCATTCAATATCAAATTCCTTAATCTACCCAACTTCGGTACCCAAATACGGTTTGCAAAATATCGAATTCCGTCTTCCCGCATAACGAGTTGCTTCTCATACTTCTTCATTATTTCGTTTCCTATGTTTTCTTTAGTAAGAGCTTCTCGTTGAGCCTCTTTGATTTGTGAGTTGAGATTCATACGAATTTTTATGTTCATTGCTCGTACTCGAATTGGTTCCCATTCCTTTCTGCTTAGAGCGTCGGCCACTACATTCGCTTTCCCGGGATGATAGCGAATCTCACAATCATAGTCGTTTATCAGCTCGACCCACCTACGTTGCCTCATGTTCAGCTGTTTCTGATCGAAGATATGTTGAAGGCTTTTATGATCGGTAAACACAGTGCATTTAACCCCATATAAGTAGTGTCTCCATATCTTCAATGCAAACATTACTGCTCCCAATTCTAAATCATGCGTCGTATAATTTCGCTCATGAATCTTCAATTGTCGGGATGCGTATGCTATACCTTTCTTCCGTTGCATAAGGACGCAACCAAAACCTTATCGCGAAGCGTCACAATATATCTCAAAATCATCGTTCCCTTCAGGTAACGATAAAATAGGTGCCGTAGTCAACTTCTTCTTCAGTAATTGAAATGCACTCTCCTGCTCAGAGGTCCATTCGTACTTCTTCCCTTTTTGTGTTAACGCTGTCAATGGTTTAGCTATTCGGGAAAAATCTTGAATAAACCTTCTATAATAACCAGCTAAACCCAAAAATTGGCGTATCTGCGTTGGTGTTTTAAGAGTCTCCCATTTTTCAATGGCCTCAATTTTAGCTGGATCAACCTGAATTCCTTTGCTACTAACAACGTGGCCAAGAAATTGCACTTCTTTCAACCAAAATGCACACTTAGAAAATTTGGCGTATAACTGTTCTTTTCTTAACAATTCTAATACCAACCTTAAATGCTGCTCATGCTCTTGCTCACTCTTGGAATAGATAAGAATATCGTCAATGAAAACGATAACAAACTTATCTAAATACGGACTACAAACTCGATTCATGAGGTCCATGAATACAGCTGGCGCATTAGTCAACCCAAACGGCATAACCAAAAATTCGTAATGACCATAACGTGTCCGAAAAGCAGTTTTCGGAATATCTTCTTCTTTGACACGTAATTGATGATAGCCCGATCTTAAGTCGATTTTCGAGTACACACATGATCCTTGCAGTTGATCAAATATGTCGTCAATTCTCGGTAGTGGATACCGATTCTTTATAGTTAACTTATTTAATTCACGATAATCTATACACATCCTAAAAGATCCATCTTTCTTCTTGACGAATAAAATCGGAGCTCCCTACGGTGAAGTACTTGGTCGTATGAATCCACGGTCCAGTAATTCTTTTAACTGACTCTGAAGTTCTTTTAACTCAGATGGTGCAAGTCTATATGGAGCACGAGCCACTGGTGCAGCTCCTGGTACTAGATCTATTTGAAATTCTACAGATCTAAATGGAGGTAATCCCGGCAACTCTTCCGGAAAGACTTCAGGAAAATCTCTTGCCACAGGCACGCCATTGATGCTCTTCACTTTTTCCTTCATTTCGACTTTATTAACATGTGCTAAGATAGCATAACACCCTTTCTTCAAGCACTTTTGAGCTTTCAAACAACTAATGAGTTTTAGCTTTGAGTTACCCTTCTCTCCATAAATCATTACTGGCGTTTTATCCTTACGAGGAATGCAAATTACCTTCTTGGCACACACAACTTCAGCTCCTATTTTGGACATCCAGTCCATGCCGACTATTACATCAAAACTTCCTAATTCTACGGGTATCAAATCAATCTTAAATATTTCTCTGGCTAAATTTATTTTACAATCACGGCAAATTTTATCGGCTTTAATTAGTTTACCATTAGCTAACTCAATCATGTACTTAGCATCTAGAGGTAATGATGAACAATTCAATTTAGCATAAAAGTCTCTACTCACGTAACTTCTATCGACACCAGTATCAAATATAATAGATGCGGATAAGTTATTAATGGTAAATGTACCCGTAACAAGCTCCGGGTCTTCACACACCTCTCTAGCATTAATAATAAATGCTCTTCCACGTGCAGATCCATTATTCTTCTCTGGATTCGGACACTGGCTCTTATAATGACCCTGTTTCCCACACCCATAACAGGTAACAGTGGCCAAGGCAGTTCTATTTGCATTGGTGGCAGGAGTTTTGGTACCGTTTGTATTTGTAGCGGGAACCCTACAATCTTCAGCAAGATGACCTTTTCGATTACAATTGTTGCACACCACATTACAATAACCAGAATGATGTTTGTGGCATCTGTTACATAAAGGATTTTGTCCCTTGTAACCTGAGTTCGACTCGCTACCCGCACCTTGCGTGGTTTCTTGTTTCTTGTTGGATTGTTGATGATTACCTTCCCACTTTCTTTTGTTTCTCGATGTCTTGACATCGGTGTTCTTATCTAGAATAATCTGGTCCATCAACTCATTCGCCATGGTGATAGCTTCATGAATAGTCTTGGGTTTGGATGCTGTAACATTTGCCTTGACCTTTTTAGGCAAACCGTCTTTGTACAGTTCAATCTTTCGTTCTTCGGTTGGTACCAATTAGGGACATAGCAAAGCTAATTCCATGAATCGCTTATTGTAGTTGGTGAGTTCTGTACCAACAACTTTCAGGCTTCGTAATTCAGCTTCCAACTTCCTAACCTCGTTCCTTGAACAATATTCGTTGATTAGCATTGTTTTGAATTCTTCCCAAGGAGTATCATAAGCTACATCTCCTCCTACGGCCTTCACATAGTTTTTCCACCATGTGAGTGCACTATCTTGTAGGGTGCACGATGCATACTTGGTCATGTCCTTCTCAATACAACCACTAATTTTAAACACAGACTCAATCTTTTCGATCCACCGGGTTAAACCAACCGGTCCTTCTGTTCCACTGAATGATGAGGGCTTGCAACCTTGAAAAGTTTTGTAAGTGCACCCCACACGAGGATTTGGGTTAACTGCAGCACCTCTTGCAGCCTCGACCCATAACATTCTGTCGTTCACTCGCTGATTGATGAGTTCCTGGATTTCTTGTTCCGTCATTCGGTTCAATCGCGCCATAATCTTCAACAAGAATGAAAAAAAATAATTATTCACATGGAATATTATAGATGTAGTATGTATTTACAGTACATCGTAGCTTATTAATAATATGAACCAGTTATTATTATAAAAGCCTTTTCTTCTTATTAGCGTTTTATAATTATATCTAGGGTAGTACCTACCCGTTAAAGTTCATACTTAATAGCTTAGTACGAAAATCAATTACTACCACCCAAATAATACTTAACCATGGAAAATTATTGCATTTCACACTTCACTATTTTACATATGCTTATCTTACATCAAACATTAAGCAAACCACACTAGTAATATTATACAAAATGTTATATGATCCCATGGTTTAAAACAACAGCGCATCATTTAACCCAAAGCGTTTGTGTTCAAAGAAATCGCTTAAAGGTTATCCTGGTTGTCTCCCTGCGTTTTGGCTGAGGAACCGAAGAACTGGATGTCGGGATAGAACTAATAGGAATAGCGGGAATAGGTGTGGAAGTATCTGGTGGAGTTGGTGCCACAACATCCTCTCTAGACTCGGGATTTGGATTTTCCATTTCAGTAGCCTTTCGTTTCTTTCCTCTTTCGAACTTGTCTTTCGTAATTTCCTGTATTTCTTCCTCCTCATGATCACTTTCCGGTTCCTCTTCAATTGATTCATCCGGAACTTGTGAGTCTTCCCCAAAGGTATCGTTTTCATCATCAGATAGATTAATGACTGGAACACCATCTGAAGAGTCTGGTTCGGAGTCGCTGAATGTGATAACAAGTTCTAAGCTAGACATCTATCACATAACAACTAGCATGTTAATACCACATAATATTTACATATTAATTTTTAACTAACAAGGATAAGCAATAGTTTTCGAAATCAAACACGGTCAAAGTCCAGACTCACTAATGCATCCTAACAAACTCGATAAGACACACTAATGCAAATTCTCTGGTTCTCTAAGACCAACGCTCTGATACCACATGTCATAACCCGACCTTAACCATAAGGACGAATACAATAACATATGATTTCATCGCGAGGTATTGACCTCTATATGCGACATTTTTCAAAAACTGCATTCGTTTTTACAATACAAACCATAGCTTTTATTACAAATACAAGGTTTAAACAACTTAATAATGATTATCGTTTAGCGATAATCTTAGACTTACAAACTTTACATGTGATAATAGCAATACGACCTCCAACATATTTTACATTACAAATCCTCCGATATGCAGTTTTATTTTTGACACAAATATGCATACTCAAGATCTTGCTTAAATTCAACATGTTGCAGCGGAAGCTTTTAGTTATCACCTGAGAATAAACATGCTTAAAACGTCAACATAAAGTTGGTGAGATATAGGTTTAAAGCTGGCAGCGTTATGAATATAGACCACAAGATTTCATATATAAACGTTTTAATAAAAATATTCTAAGTTGTTAAGCACTTGATAACCATACTTAACATTTAATCAACGTCGCATATTCCCTTTATTATGAAATCTTACTACACCGTACCAAGTGTAGTCACCGAAACGAAGTACTGTGCAACCGTTGAATACTGGTCGTCCAGTCCGGTTGGGGTTGTCAGGCCCGATAGATCTATCAACAGGATTCGCGTTTACAATACCTCATGTAAATAGTAGTTACCAAGTTACAGGGAAGTATGCCAGTGGTACAACTCAACGTAGAATATATATTTTTAATCACTTGTGTCCATAACGTAAATCATAAAATGCATGTATTCTCATCCCAAAATATTTAGAGTTTAAAAGTGGGACTATATACTCACTTTTGTCTTGAAGGTATTTAACTCGACTTGGTCTCCGATAGATATCACGAACCTAACCATATATATAATATATCAACATATTTTCTTTTCAAGTAATCGTTACATACATACATATATATATATATATATATATATATATATATATATATATATATATATATATATATATATATATACTTTTAATACTTTTAATATTTTTTTTAGTCCGTAGTTAGTAGTCCGATGTTAGTGGTCCACAATTAGTTGCTTAAATAATATAAATAAAGACCCCATCGTATTCGTGTTGATCAGAATTAATCTTGACCCATGGTACCATGTTGTCAAATGACGTGTTGCGTACATAAAGTACCGTGTTGTCAAATGACGTGTTGCGTACAATCATGAGGTCTTATGATTAATCTTCTCGTGTTGTTTACGGGTGGTCCTGAAATATATAAAATAAAATCATAAGTAAATACATATTAAATATTATGTTAATTAGCCAAGATATGATTAACCCAATTTTGTCATAATATGATATATTACAGGTCTTGAAGTGTTTTTAAAAATCAAATTAGAAGGATCTATTTAGTTTGCGAACAAGTTTGAAATCACTCAAACTATGTTCTTGTTGTTAAAATTTTATAACACAAAATAAAATAGCTATATAAATATGAATCGAATAAGGTTATGAATAAGGTTACTACCTCAAGTTACTTGAACAAAGCTACTGGAAAAGGAAAGAAAAATCTTGGAATCAAAAGAGTGGTGGAGTGGGATTGAAAGATTGGAAGTAATCTCCTTGAAATCGGATGACTATATTGATACGTTCTTGAGTAGGTAAATGAAGAGAGATTAGGGAGTGAATTAACTTGAAAGAAAATTGGAAATGAAATTGTATGTGTGTGTGTGTGCAAAATAGCATGATTATGGGATGGATATATAGGAGATTTAGTTTGTTTTCTTGCACAAAAGTCACACATGAGGTTAAATGGCTGGTTCCCACATGTAACATCATGTCCAGTGGCTGATCATTGAAGTTTATTGTTGGTATATACCAATAGTAAATACGTATAGAAGCTATGTATGATACGGTTACATATACCCTTGATATACTTGTAGAAATTTTGAGGAATCGGAACGAGAATTCAAATATAGACGGGTTTATAACTGTAAAAGAAGCTCAAAACTGGGCTTTTATTTTTGGGTCAAACCGGGCCAAAATAAAATTTTAAGACATTTTTAATAAAGCAATGTTAGCCAGGGGCTCTGCCCCTTGGACCCCGCCAGGGGTTGCCACCCCTTGGACCCCACTTATTGGGGGCGCTGCCCCCGAACCCCCGTCATAATCAAGATAAGTTCAAACAAGTGTGCACTCCACACTTCCCCAAACTTGTTCGATATTTATCAAGATTATTTTCGTTACAAATTAATCGCATTACACTTAAATCATATTGGTGACATAGATCACCAACACATTATATATTGTAAGTATATATGTCAAAGAATGTTACATATAGTTATCGTTTTGATAACTTAAGTTAGTGGTCTCAAAGTATACTTATAACTCATTGTTGTTAGTTCACAATGAAATGTTAAACCATCCTTAAATCATGTTAAATATGTATAGATATGTACATATACATAATCGTATAATTATCGTGTGTTATATAGTTCGTGATAAGAAAGAAAAAGATTGTGCGTCGAAAAAGGTCGAAAAAGAAAAGGGTTGAAAAATAAAAGGCGTCGAAAAATAAGAAAGAAAAAGAGTGACTATAAAACTTTAAAACACTCGACTAACCCAACCTTATTATTATTACTAACTTAAAATTAAAATTGCAGATTGAGATTACTAATTGGAGTGATAATTGATACATAGGTAAAAGGCGTCGAAATAGCTTATATTTTACTAGGAAAAGCTATTAAATACGATACAATTTTACACAAGATATTTATTTATTTATAGAATGGATATACTTAAACCTTGCTACAACACTTATAGGCAGTGTACCTAATCGTACAGTTGTGTAGTTTTTAGTAAGTCCGGTTCGTTCCACAGGGAATCTTTAAACAAAGCTTAACGCTATATTAGTTTTAATTTATAAAAATACAAATAAGTAATATTATTATTATAAAGGGAGGTTTTTACCGTTTAATGACCGGTTTGTCGATTTTAAAACTTTAGTCGCAGTTAAAACCTAATGTAAAATATTAAAAATAAATATAACTTAATTTAAAGCGTAAAGTAAATAACGATAATGAAATTGTGATAAATAAAAGTGCGATAAAATAAACTTGCGATAATTAAAAAGTACGATAATTAAAAGTGCAATTAAATACAATAACAATAAATAAAAAGTACGATAATTAGAAGTGAAATTAAATATAAAATAAAGGAAATTAAATATGAAATAAAAGAATTATGCTTATTTAAACTTCCGTAATCATGATGTTTGACGTGTTGATTTTAGTTTTATGCCCATGGGTTAATTGTCCTTTGTCCTGGATTATTTAATATGTCCGTCTGGTTTTTGTCCATAACAGTCCATCAGTCATAAATATAAAGTGCGAGTACTCTCGTCAAATTATCCTTATACCTGAAGTCAAATATTCCAATTAATTGGAGACTTAAACTGTAACAAGGTTTTAATACTTTGTTTAATAATTACACCAGGATATCGACTGTGTGTAACCCAAGGTTTTAATACTTTGTTATCAATTATGCCAAGTGTCCTTGTACATAATTTCACCCCTGTTTTAATAATTATAGTGACTATTAATCCATTCCCGTGTCCGGTTAAATGAACTATTTTTCGTACATATAAATTCCCCGCCCATCGTGTCCGATCGAGTGTATATGGTTATTTATAGGGACGTCCAATTGTAAATCTTTATATTAAAATTAACAAACTATCATTTAGTTAAACAAATATAAAGCCCATTAATAGTCCATAGTCTAATTTCCACAAGTGTCGTTCTTTTGTTCAAACCCCAATTATGGTACAAAGCCCAATTACCCAATTTTAGTAATTAGCCCAACATCATGATTACTTCGTTTTAAATAAGCATAATAATAATTTAGCTACGAGACATTAAATTAAAAAGGTTGAACATAACTTACAATGATTAAAAATAGCGTAGCGTTACACGGACAGAATTTCGACTTACACCCTTACAACATTCGCTAACATAACCTTATTATTGGAAATTAAAATTAAAATTAAAATTAAAATATAAATATATATACATATACTACGTTGATGAATGAAGAAAAAGATGTGTTGAATTCAGAAAAATGCGTTACCTTTTATAGGCCCACACTGAAATTTGGGGCTCCGCGAGTCGCGGCCCTTGCTGCCTTCGAACTCCGTGAATCACGGAGTTTGCTTACAGCTCATCCCTTTTTGGATCTTCTTTGCCGACGTTTTATTATATAAATATAATATATATAATTTATATAATTAATTATATATTATATTATATTTATATACATAATTAATTTGTAACTTTCGCTCCGTTGCGTCGTGCGTTGAGAGTTGACTCATGTCCCGGTTCCGGATTTTCGAACGTCCTTTCGTACTATTTTATATCGTGTACTTTGCATTTTGCGTCTTGTACTATTGTCATTTTTAGACGTTTCTCATTAATAATTTGAACCTTTTTTATTGTATCTTGTACTTTTTAGCTTTTTGGACCTTTGCGTCTTCAATTCGTCGAATCTGCCTTTTGTCTTCACCTTTTAATATTTAAACGAATATCACTTGTAAATAGAACAATTGCAACTAAAATCTTGTCTTTCTTGAGGAATAATGCTATGAAATATATGTTCGTTTTTAGCATTATCACTTACTATAATTGACTTAATAATAATCTTGATGAACTCAACGACTCGAATGCAACGTATTTTGAAATATGTCATGAATGACTCCAAGTAATATCTCTAAGATGAGAAAATGGACAGCGGGAGATTTCTTTCGTACCTGAGAATAAACATGCTTTAAAGTGTCAACCAAAAGGTTGGTAAGTTCATTAGTTTAACATAAATAATCATTTCATAATATTAATAGACCACAAGATTTCATGTTTCCATTTCTCATAAACATACGTCCCATGCATAGAGACAAAAATATCATTCATATGGATTGAACACCTGGTAACCGACATTCACAATATGCATATAAGAATATCCCCATCACTCCGGAATCCTCCTTCGGACATGATATTAATTTCGAAGTACTAAAACATCCGGTACTTTGGATGGGGCTTGTTGGGCCCGATAGATCTATCTTTAGGATTCGCGTCAATTAGGGTGTCTATTCCCTAATTCTTAGATTACCAGACTTAAATAAAAGGGGCATATTCGATTTCGATAATTCAACCATATAATGTAGTTTCGATTACTTGTGTCTATTTCATAAAACATTTATAAAAATTGCGCATGTATTCTCAGCCCAACAAATATAAAGGGTAAAAAGGCAAATGAAACTCACCTAATGTATTTTGTATTAAAAATACATATTACGACATTGAATAATGCAGAGTTGGCCTCAAATTCACGAACCTATATCATTTGTATATATATTAATATGGATAACCGTAATTGAACAAGTTTATATATTATATCTTAAATTATATATTATACTTATTTAGCTTGTGTATATATGAAAAATGTTTAATATCAATATATTTAGTTATATTATTATATCTCTTTATGTATGTATGTATATATATGTATATATATATATATATATATATATATATATATATATATATATATATATATGTTAGAATTATATAAGAATATCATTAGTTTGTTATATATGAGTGTTTATATAAATAATGTTATTATATAGTTATATGAAATATTAAAATAGTTATAGTATACGTACTAAATACATTTTTATATACAAAATTATTTATTTGTTAAAAAAATGATATTTTTGACATTAGTGGATTACTAATAATAATAGCTCTATTAATAATGATAATACTAATAATAGTAATGGTATGGTTAATAATAATAATAATATATCCTTATTACTTTCATAATAATAATAATGTTAATCATAATCATAATGATGATAATAATACTGATTTGATAAGATTTCAACTAATAATAATTTTATTAATATTTGTAGCAATAACAATAATAAAGATTATAATACCTGTCCTATTAATAACGACAATGATAATACTCTTAATTTGGTTAATGATGCTTCTAAATATTAGGAGTAATAATAATTATCATTATCTTAATAATAATAACGATAATAATAATAACAACATTAGTTATGTTAAGGATAATAATACTCATTACATTTATATTAGTGATAATAACACAACAATATTATTATAATTAATAATATTAGCAATACTATCATAATAAATATAATGTAACTAATAATAATACTTATCATGACAATAACAATAATAATAATAATAATAAAAATAAAAATTATTAATAATAATAAAAATAATAAAGGAGATAATAACTATCTCAATAAGTCTTGTAAAAAAAATATGGCAGCTACAACACTCGAACCTGAGACCTCTAAGTATCCAACACGATCCCATAACCATTGAACCATCATTACATATCTGTTTTAATCCCAATCTCATTTATATTTAACTGATAAACTGTCTGTTTCAATTTTTCATCTTCTGCATAATACCAATCGACCAGAAATTGTTTACCATAATTATAACACATATTGGATTAGTTTTAGGATTTATAATCAAAACATAAACGGTTAACCTATTATAATTAATCATTTGAAAACGAAAAAAAAAAGAGCTGTAATAGCTTTTTTTATGAACACGAAGAACACAAATAATGATTTTGAAATTGAGACAGTTTTGGACCATGCTTTCAACATGAAATAAGTTTAAAATCTTCCCTATGATCTATCTGAATCATCAATTTAACTTAAAAGATCAAAACGTACTCGAATTTTATCAAGAACAATTCGTTTGACTTTTGAAATTTAAACTTTGACTCACGAATTCGTACTCGATACAACGAATTGGCTTTTGAAACTTTACAGAAAGTTTAAGTGAAAACTTTCTAACATCTTTGCATTTACAGATTTTAAAATGGAGTTCAGTTTCAAGGTTTTTGGAAAATTAAGAAGAAACAGAGATGTCGTTAAAAAAGAAAAAAAAATAGCTAAAATAACTCTACTTATTCTTGATTTACTGGTGTAGGGATATTGGGTAATTGATAGTGGTGTTAAGAATTCAAATGCAGTTCCATCATAACTTGTAATGATCGAATAAATATAAATTAAGGCCGACAATAAATATTTTCAAGGACAGATAAATAGAAAAATAAAATAAAAAGGTGAATACGATTTGTAACAACTTTTGTTTGATCCTGTAGATTTATTCGACTGGTAACCAGCTAAGAAACAAAGATATAAAGTTGATCGTGAGGTTAAACTGATTCCAAAGAAAAAAAGGAACTCGTTTCTTATTTTTTTTGTAAATAATAAATATAGTGTTAATAATAATTGTATTAAATATTATTAACAAAATACTGAAAATTATTAAAAAAAATATATATATATATATACATAACAATAAATATATGAGGATTTTAATGACAATCGAAATGATATAATATTCATATTGATACAAATAATAAATTGTATTATTAATAATAATGATCTTAATGATAATGATAATAATAATAATAATAATAATAATAATAATAATAATAATAATAATAATAATAATAATAATAATAATCTTAATCAAAGTGTTACTACTCATTATAACATAATAATGATATTAATACTGATAACAACAATATTTGTAATAATAATATCATAACAATTTATATGTATAAATTTTCATCTCCATACTTTATCTTTTTTAAAAATAATAATAATATTATCACTAAATTTTAATATTAATATTAGTATAACAATCATATTTGTAATTACATTCATCATGTTATACCATATATATTATATGGTAACCTAGGTTTATTTATACAGTTTTAATATAAATACATCATATAATATGCGTTTGCATATTGAATATTATTGTCTTATATATTAATAAGTATTATATATTTATTTACTGATATGTTATTTCCTTTTAAAATAAATTTTGACAAACTATAACATATATATATATATATATATATATATATATATATATATATATATATATATATATATATATATATATATATATATATATATATATATATATATATTCCAATATACATTTGATAAAGACTATTATAAAAATCATTTATACATAGATTTATTTTAGTAACAACATATTTTGTACATTTTATTCTAACGTTTAACTTATATTTTATAATTTCCATTTATTATATATACTTATTCTTATATATATATATATATATATATATATATATATATATATATATATATATTTCTATTTAGTTATTTACAAACAATTGTTCGTGAATCGTCGAGCACAGTCAAAGGGTAATTGATTACATGAATATAGTTTCAAATCTTTTTGAGACTCAACATTACAGACTTGCTTATCATGTCGGAAACATATATAATTAAGTTTAAATTTGGTCGGAAATTCCCGGGTCATCACAAACGGCGTCAATGGACAACTTAATTTAGCACAAAAATCTCTACTCATATAGCTTCTATCCGCACCCGAATCAAATAAAACGTAAGCAGATTTATTGTCAATAAGAAAAGTACCCCTAACAAGCTCCGGGTCTTCCTGTGCCTCTGCCGCATTGATATTGAAAACTCTTCTGCGGCCTTGTCCATTCGTGTTCTCCTGGTTCGGGCAATTTCTAATAATGTGGCCCATTTTTCCACATTTATAATAAACTACATTGGCATAACTTGCTCTGACACTACTTGCTCCACCATTACTCGTTCCGACACCATTTGTTCATTTCGTTCTGTTAACCCCTTGTCCGTAGACCTCACACTTCGCCGCGCTATGACCATTTCTTTTACACTTGTTGCAAAATTTGGTGCAGAACCCCGAGTGATACTTTTCACACCTTTGGCATAGCTGCTTCTGATTGTTGTTGTTGTTGCGGTTGTTATTATTATTGGGATGATTGTTGTAGTTGTTTTTGTTGTTGTTGTTGTGCCATTTGTTGTAGTTGCGATTGATGTTGCGATTGTTGGGATAGTTGTTGTTGTTTTGGTGACTCTTATCACCGTTTTCCTCCCACTTTCTTTTGACTAACTTCACGTTGGCCTCTTCGGCCGCCTGTTCTTTAATTCTTCCCTCAATCTGGTTCACTAGTTTGTGAGCCATTCTACATGCCTTTTGTATGGAGGCAGGCTCGTGTGAACTTATATCTTCTTGGATTCTCTCCGGTAACCCTTTCACAAACGAGTCGATCTTCTCTTCCTCATCTTCGAATGCTCTCGGACACAATAGGTACAATTCTGTGAATCGTCTTTCGTACGAAGTAATATCGAATCCCTGTGTTCGTAACCCTCTAAGTTCTGACTTGAGCTTATTGACCTCGGTTCTGGGACGGTACTTCTCATTCATCAAGTGCTTGAATGCTGAACACGGTAGTGCGTAAGCAGCATCTTGTCCCACTTGCTCTAGATAGGTATTCCACCATGTTAACGCAATACCTGTGACGGTATGCGTAGCGTACTTCACTTTGTCTCCTTCAGCACACTTACTTATGGCAAACACCGATTCAACTTTCTCGGTCCACCGTTTCAATCCGATTGGTCCTTCGGTCCCATCAAATTCTGAAGGTTTGCAGGCAGTGAATTCCTTGTAGGAGCATCCTACACGATTTCTTGCACCGTTAGCTGTATTGCTAGATTCAGAGTTATTGTTGGTATGTAGCGCGGCCTGTACTACGGGTATGTTTGAAGCAAGAAAGGCACGAAATTCCTCTTCGCTCATATTCAAGGTGTAACGACCCAGATTTTTCCGATCATTTTATACCTATGAGATTAATATTTACATAAATTAAACCTTACCAACATGATAAGTAATCTAAATTGTTGAGATTTATGTTTTTAAAAAGAGTTTTACACAACGTTTGACCGTCTAATTTGACCGATGATATCACGAACTATATAACAAACGATAATTATACGTTTGTGTATATATATGTATTTATATATATTTAACATGATCTAAGAATGGTTTAACATCTTATTGTGTACTAATAACAATAAGTTATAAGTATACTTTGAGACTACTAACTTAAGTTTTCAAAATGATAACTATACGTAACGTTATTTGACATATATACCTTTAACCTATAATACTTATACAAGTATCGTATAAATATGTATTTAATCACTTTTAAAGGGCTTATATACATAAAACAATATAAGTATATTTACAAAAGATAGCTATATTTGAATTCTCGTTTCGTTTCCTCAAAATTTCTACATGTATACCTAGAGTATATGTACTCGTATCATACCCAGCTCCTATACGTATTTACTATTAGTATATACACATCACAATCACTTTATTAGCAGCCATGAGTTAGCCAATTTTGGATCTTAGTATGCATGATTAATCAATTTGGCATATTACAAGACTTTTGCACAATATTACAAATTTATACATCTTTTCACCACCATTTATACTTCATTCCAATTTCATTTTTACTACACATTTTCTCTAACCAAAAACACACTCTTAGGAACCTTAAGTATTCTTCACAATCTCAGCAAATAACCATGAAGATCTAGCTTCAAAACCAAGCCTTAATCATCATAATAAATTCCTTACAAGAAAACTTCAATAATCCTTCCAAAAATACAAGTTTACTTCCAACCTTTTGATCCAACTCCACCACTCTTTTGGTTCTAAGATTTTTCTCATCTTTTAGAGTAACTTTGTCCAAGTAACTTGAGGTAGTAACCTTATTCGATTCATATTTATATAGCTATCTTATTTTGTGTTGTAAAATTTTAACAACAAGAACATAGTTTGAATGATTTCAAACTTGTTTTCAAACTAAATAGATCCTTCTAACTTAACTTTTAAAACACTTCAAGACCTGCAATATATCATAATGATATGCTAACTTAACAAGATATAACTTGGTTTTACAAAGAACATCTTAAAAACTGAATCTACGTCGTCGGAGTGCAACCGGGGGCTGTTTTGGGTTGGATAATTAAAAACCATCTTAAGCTTTGAATTGGAAGTTCATGTTCTGGAAAAATGATATTTCTTATGAATATGTTAACACATAAAAATTTCATGGTTTAACTCAAAGTGTAAGTATTTTTAGAAAAATGATCATTAAATGTTGTTTTTATGATGGAAAATGATCACTTTCATAAGTTTCACCAAAGTTTGACCTATAACCTGTGATTTCGAATACAACCTAAGGTATTTTCAGTTCATATTCTTAAATTTGACTTGATCCAAGGAAGTGGCAAGTTGAACCAACAAAAACGGAGTTGTAATGAAGAAACTACGACTAAAACAAGATCGGGTATCCGAAGCTAGTTTAGCTACAAAAATATTTGGAGAAAAATTAAATTAATCATATATTTCTAATTAATATGATATTTCATATATATTTACTTATGATTTGATTTTATATATTTCAGGACCACCCGTAAACAACACGAGAAGATTAATCATAAGACCTCATGATTGTACGCAACACGTCATTTGACAACACGGTACTTTATGTACGCAACACGTCACTTGACAACATGGTACCATGAGTCGAGATTAATTCTGATCAATACGAATACGATGGGGTCTTTATTTATTTTATTTAAGCAACTAATTGTGGACCACTAACATCGGACTGCTAACTACGGACTAAGAAAATATTAAAAGTATTAAAAGTATTAAAAGTATATATATATATATATATATATATATATATATATATATATATATGTATATATATGTAACGATTACTTAAAAATAAAATATGTTGATATATTATATATATGGTTAGGTTCGTGATATCTATCGGAGACTAAGTCGTGATAAATACCTTCAAGGCAAAAGAGAGTATATAGTCCCACTTTTAAACTCTAAATATTTCGGGATGAGAATACATGCATTTTATGATTGGACCACTGGCATACTTCCTTGTAACTTGGTAACTATTATTTACATGAGGTATTGTAAACGCGAATCCTGTTGATAGATCTATCGGGCCTGACAACCCCAACCGGACTGGACGACCAGTATTCAACGGTTGCACAGTACTTCGTTTCGGTAACTACACTTGGTACGGTGTAGTAAGATTTCATAATAAAGGGAATATGCGACGTTGATTAAATGTTAAGTATGGTTATCAAGTGCTCAACAACTTAGAATATTTTTATTAAAACGTTTATACATGAAATCTTGTGGTCTATATTTATAACGCTGCCGGCATTAAACCTATATCTCACCAACTTTATGTTGACATTTTATGCATGTTTATTCTCAGGTGATAACTAAAAGCTTCCGCTACAACATGTTGAATTTAAGCAAGATCTTGAGTATGCATATTTGTGTCAAAAATAAAACTCTATATCGGAGGATTTGTAATGTAAAATATGTTGGAAGTCGTATTGTTATTATCACATGTAAAGTTTGTAAGTCTAAGATTATCGTTAAACGATAATCATTATTAAGTTGTTTAAACCTTGTATTTGTAATAAAAGCTATGGTTTGTATTGTAAAAACGAATGCAGTATTTGAAAAATGTCGCATATAGAGGTCAATACCTCGCGATGAAATAATATGTTATTGTAATCGTCCTTATGGTTAAGGTCGGGTTATGACATGTGGTATCAGAGCGTTGGTCTTAGAGAACCAGAAAATTTGCATTAGTATGTCTTATCGAGTTTGTTAGGATGCATTACTGAGTCTGGACTTTGACCGTGTTTGGTTTAGAAAACTATTGCTTATCCCTGTTGGCTAAAAAAATTAATATGTAAATATTATGTGATACTAACATGCTAGTTGTTATGTGATAGATGTCTAGCTTAGAACTTGTTATCACATTCAGCGACTCCGAACCAGAATCTTCAGATGGTGTTCCAGTCATTAACCTATCCGATGATGAAAACGACACCTTTGGGGAAGACTCACAAGTTCCGGATGAATCAATTGAAGAGGAACCGGAAAGTGATCCTGAGGAGGAAGAAATACAGGAATTTACGAAAGACAAGTTCGAACGAGGAAAGAAACGAAAGGCTACTGAAATGGAAAATCCAAATCCCGAGTCTAGAGAGGATGTTGTGGCACCAACTCCACCAGATACTTCCACACCTATTCCCGCTATTCCTATTAGTTCTATCCCGACATCCAGTTCTTCGGTTCCTCAGCCAAAACGCAGGGAGACAACCAGGATAACCTTTAAGCGATTTCTTTGAACACAAACGCTTTGGGTTAAATGATGCGCTGTTGTTTTAAACCATGAGATCATATAATGTTTTTTATAATATTACTAGTGTGGTTTGCTTAATGTTTGATGTAAGATAAGCATATGTAAAATAGTGAAGTGTGAAATGCAATAATTTTCCATGGTTGAGTATTATTTGGGTGATAGTAATTGATTTTCGTACTAAGCTATTAAGTATGAACTTTAACGGGTAGGTACTACGCTAGGTATAATTATAAAACGCTAATAAGAAGAAAAGGCTTTTATAATAATAACTGGTTCATATTATTAATAAGCTACGATGTACTCTAAATACATACTACATCTATAATATTCCATGTGAATAATTATTTTTTCCATTTTTATTGAAGATTATGGCGCGATTGAACCGAATGACGGAACAAGAAATCCAGGAACTCATCAATCAGCGAGTGAATGACAGAATGTTATGGGTCGAGGCTGCAAGAGGTGCTGTAGTTAACCCAAATCCTCATGTGGGATGCACTTACAAAACTTTTCAAGGTTGCAAGCCCTCATCATTCAGTGGAACAGAAGGACCGGTCGGTTTAACCCGGTGGATCGAAAAGATTGAGTCTGTGTTTAAAATCAGTGGTTGTATTGAGAAGGACATGACCAAGTATGCATCGTGCACCTTACAAGATAGTGCACTCACGTGGTGGAAAAACTATGTGAAGGCCGTAGGAGGAGATGTAGCTTATGATACTCCCTGGGAAGAATTCAAAACAATGCTAATCAACGAGTATTGTCCAAGGAACGAGGTTAGGAAGTTAGGAGCTGAATTACGAAGCCTGAAAGTTGTTGGTACTGAACTCACCAACTACAATCAGCGATTCATGGAATTAGCTTTGCTATGTCCCGAATTAGTACCAACCGAAGAACAGAAGATTGAACTGTACAAAGACGGTTTGCCTAAAAAGGTCAAGGCAAATGTTACAGCATCCAAACCCAAGACTATTCATGAAGCTATCACCATGGCGAATGAGTTGATGGACCAGATTATTCTAGATAAGAACACCGATGTCAAGACATCGGGAAACAAAAGAAAGTGGGAAGGTAATCATCAACAATCCAACAAGAAACAAGAAACCACGCAAGGTGCGGGTAGCGGTTCGAACTCAGGTTATAAGGGACGAAAACCTTTATGTAACAGATGCCACAAACATCACTCTGGTTATTGTAATGTGGTGTGCAACAATTGTAATCGAAAAGGTCATCTTGCTGAAGATTGTAGGGTTCCCGCTACAAATATAAACGGTACCAAGACTCCTGCCACCAATGCAAATAGAACTGCCTTGGCCACTGTTACTTGTTATGGGTGTGGGAAACAGGGTCATTATAAGAGTCAGTGCCCGAATCCAGAGAAGAATAACGGATCTGCACGTGGAAGAGCATTTGTTATTAATGCTAGAGAGGCGTGCGAAGACCCGGAGCTTGTTACGGGTACGTTTACCATTAATAACTTATCCGCATCTATTATATTTGATACTGGTACCGATAGAAGTTACGTGTGTAGAGACTTTCACGCTAAATTGAATTGTTCATCATTACCTCTAGATGCTAAGTACATGATTGAGTTAGCTAATGGTAAACTAATTAAAGGCGATAAAATTTGCCGTGATTGTAAAATAAATTTAGTCGGAGAAACATTTAAGATTGATTTGATACCCGTAGAATTAGGAAGTTTTGATGTAATAGTCGGCATCGACTGGATGTCCAAAATAGGAGCTGAAGTTGTGTGCGCCAAGAAGGCAATTCGCATTCCTCGTAAGGATAAAACGCCAGTAATGATTTATGGAGAGAAGGGTAACTCAAAGCTAAAACTCATTAGTTGTTTGAAAGCTCAAAAGTGCTTGAAGAAAGGGTGCTATGCTATCTTAGCATATGTTAATAAAGTCGAAACGAAGGAAAAAGTGAAGAGCATCAACGACGTGCCTGTGGCAAGAGATTTTCCTGAACTATTTCCGGAAGAGTTACCAGGATTACCTCCATTTAGCTCTGTAGAATTTCAAATAGATCTAGTACCGGGAGCTGCACCAGTGGCTCGTGCTCCATATAGACTTGCACCATCTAAGATGAAAGAGTTACAAAGCCAGTTACAAGAATTACTGGACCGTGGTTTCATTCGACCGAGCACTTCACCATGGGGAGCTCCGATTTTATTCGTCAAGAAGAAAGATGGATCTTTCCGAATGTGTATAGATTATCGTGAATTAAATAAGTTAACTATCAAGAATCGGTATCCACTACCGAGAATTGATGACTTATTTGATCAATTGCAAGGATCATGTGTTTACTCGAAAATCGACCTAAGGTCAGGCTATCATCAACTACGCGTCAAAGAAGAAGATATTCCGAAAACTGCTTTTCGGACAAGCTACGGTCATTATGAATTTTTGGTCATGCCGTTTGGATTAACGAATGCACCAGCTGTATTCATGGACCTCATGAATCGAGTTTGTAGTCCGTATTTAGATAAGTTTGTTATCGTTTTCATTGACGATATTCTTATCTATTCCAAGAGTGAGCAAGAGCATGAACAACATTTAAGATTGGTATTAGAATTGTTAAGAAAAGAACAATTATACGCCAAATTTTCTAAGTGTGCGTTTTGGTTGAAAGAAGTGCAATTTCTTGGCCATGTTGTTAGTAGCAAAGGAATTCAGGTTGACCGAGCTAAAATTGAGGCCATTGAAAAATGGGAGACTCCTAAGACACCAACGCAGATACGCCAATTTTTGGGTTTAGCTGGTTATTATAGAAGGTTTATTCAAGATTTTTCCCGAATAGCTAAACCATTAACAGCGTTAATACTAAAAGGGAAGAAGTACGAATGGACTTCTGAGCAGGAGAGTGCATTTCAATTACTGAAGAAGAAGTTGACTACAGCACCTATTTTATCGTTACCTGAAGGGAATGATGATTTTGAGATATATTGTGACGCTTCGCGACAAGGTTTTGGTTGCGTCCTTATGCAATGGAAGAAAGTTATAGCATACGCATCCCGACAATTGAAGATTCATGAGCGGAATTATACGACGCATGATTTAGAATTTGGAGCACTAGTGTTTGCATTGAAGATATGGAGACACTACTTATATGGGGTTAAATGCACTGTGTTTACCGATCATAAAAGCCTTCAACATATCTTCGATCAGAAACAGCTGAACATGAGGCAACGTAGGTGGGTCGAGCTGATAAACGACTATGATTGTGAGATTCGCTATCATCCCGGGAAAGCGAATGTAGTGGCCGACGCTCTAAGCAGAATGGAACGGGAACCAATTCGAGTACGAGCAATGAACATAAAAATTCGCACGAATCTCAACTCACAAATCAAAGAGGCTCAACGAAAAGCTCTTACTAAAGAAAACATAGGAAATGAAATAATGAAGAAGTATGAGAAGCAACTCGTTATGCGGGAAGACGGAATTCGATATTTTTCAAACCGTATTTGGGTACCGAAGTTGGGTGGATTAAGGAAGTTGATATTGAATTAGGCACATAAGACAAGATACTCGATACATCCTGGAGTTGGAAAGATGTATCAAGATCTTAAGACGCATTATTGGTGGCCTAATTTGAAGATAGACATTGCAACATATGTTGGGGAATGTTTAACTTGTTCCAAAGTCAAAGCAGAACACCAGAAGCCGTCAGGGTTACTTCAACAACCAGAAATCCCAGAATGGAAATGGGACGGTATTACCATGGATTTCATCACAAAGTTACCTAAGACTGCCTGAGGTTATGACACCGTTTGGGTAATAGTTGATCGTCTCACCAAATCTGCACATTTCTTGCCTATAAAGGAAACGGATAGAATGGAGAAACTATTACGATTATACATAAAGGAAATTGTTTCAAGGCATGGAATACCTATTTCCATTATATCCGATCGTGATAGTAGATTTACATCAAAGTTTTGGCAATCACTACAGGAGGCCCTGGGAACTCGTTTGGATATGAGCACCGCATATCATCCACAAACTGACGGGCAGAGTGAAAGAACAATTCAGACTCTTGAAGACATACTCAGGGCATGTGTGATCGATTTTGGAAACGGATGGGATAAATATCTACCATTAGCAGAATTCTCGTATAATAACAGTTATCATGCGAGCATTAAAGCTGCACCATTTAAAGCACTGTATGGAAGGAAGTGTAGATCCCCTATCTGTTGGAATGAAGTAGGAGATCGACAATTAACTGGTCCCGAGATCATACACGAAACGACTGAGAAGATAGTACAAATCAAGGAGAGATTGAAAACAGCCCGTAGTCGCCAAAAGAGCTACGCCGATGTCCGAAGGAAACCATTAGAGTTTCAGATCGGTGACATGGTTATGTTAAAGGTGTCACCTTGGAAAGGTGTAATACGTTTCGGTAAAAGGGGTAAACTGAACCCAAGGTATGTAGGCCCGTTCAAGATCATCGAACGCATTGGACCGGTAGCTTATCGACTCGAGTTACCGCAACAACTCGCCGGAGTACATAATACATTTCACGTATCAAACCTTAAGAAATGTCTTGCAAAGGAAGATCTCACCATTCCTCTTGAAGAAATCCAAGTCGACGAGAAACTACAATTCATAGAAGAACCAGTCGAAATCATGGACCGTGAAGTTAAACAACTGAAGCAGAGCAACATACCGATCGTTAAGGTTCATTGGAATGCTCGAAGGGGTCCCGAGTTTACTTGGGAATGAGAGGATCAGATGAAACGAAAGTACCCACATTTGTTTCCCGAGAACGCAAAATAGGTACAATTTTAAAATTTTGGGACGAAATTTATTTAACGGGTAGGTACTGTAACGACCAGGATTTTTCCGATTATTTTATACCTATGAGATTAATATTTACATAAATTAAACCTTACCAACATGATAAGTAATCTAAATTGTTAAGATTTATGTTTTTAAAAAGAGTTTTACACAACGTTTGACCATCCAATTTGACCGATGATATCACGAACTATATAACAAATTATAATTATACGTTTGTGTATATATATGTATTTATATATATTTAACAAGATCTAAGAATGGTTTAACATCTTATTGTGTACTAATAACAATAAGTTATAAGTATACTTTGAGACTACTAACTTAAGTTTTCAAAATGATAACTATACGTAACGTTATTTGACATATATACCTTTAACCTATAATACTTATACAAGTATCGTATAAATATGTATTTAATTACTTTTAAAGGGCTTATATACATAAAACAACATAAGTATATTTACAAAAGATAGCTATATTTGAATTCTCGTTCCGTTTCCTCAAAATTTCTACATGTATACCTAGAGTATATGTACTCATATCATACCCAGCTCCTATACGTATTTACTATTAGTATATACACATCACAATCACTTTATTAGCAGCCATGAGTCAGCCAATTTTGGATCTTAGCATGCATGATTAATCAATTTGGCATATTACAAGACTTTTGCACAATATTACAAATTTATACATCTTTTCACCACCATTTATACTCCATTCCAATTTCATTTTTACTACACATTTTCTCTAACCAAAAGCACACTCTTAGGAACCTTAAGTGTTCTTCACAATCTCAGAAAATAACCATGAAGATCTAGCTTCAAAAACAAGCCTTAATCATCATAATAAATTCCTTACAAGAAAACTTCAATAATCCTTCCAAAAATACAAGTTTACTTCCAACCTTTTGATCCAACTCCACCACTCTTTTGGTTCTAAGATTTTTCTCATCTTTTACAGTAACTTTGTCCAAGTAACTTGAGGTAGTAACCTTGTTCATAACCTTATTCGATTCATATTTATATAGCTATCTTATTTTATGTTGTAAAATTTTAACAACAAGAACATAGTTTGAATGATTTCAAACTTGTTTGCAAACTAAATAGATCCTTCTAACTTAACTTTTAAAATACTTCAAGACCTATAATATATCATAATGATATGCTAACTTAACAAGATATAACTTGGTTTTACAAAGAACATCTTAAAAACTGAATCTACGTCGTCGGAGTGCAACCGGGGACTGTTTTGGGTTGGATAATTAAAAACCATCTTAAGCTTTGAATTGGAAGTTCATGTTCTGGAAAAATGATATTTCTTATGAATATGTTAACACATAAAAATTTCATGGTTTAACTCAAAGTGTAAGTATTTTTAGAAAAATGATCATTAAATGTTGTTTTTATGATAGAAAATGATCACTTTCATAAGTTTCACCAAAGTTTGACCTATAACCTGTGATTTCGAATACAACCTAAGGTATTTTCAGTTCATATTCTTAAAATTTGACTCGATCCAAGGAAGTGGCAAGTTGAACCAACAAAAACAGAGTTGTAATGAAGAAACTACGACTAAAACAAGATCGGGTATCCGAAGCTAGCTTAGCTACGAAAATATTTGGAGAAAAATTAAATTAATCATATATTTCTAATTAATATGATATTTCATATATATTTAATTATGATTTGATTTTATATATTTCAGGACCACCTGTAAACAACACGAGAAGATTAATCATAAGACCTCATGATTGTACGCAACACGTCATTTGACAACACGGTACTTTATGTACGCAACACGTCACTTGACAACATGGTACCATGGGTCGAGATTAATTCTGATCAATACGAATACGATGGGGTCTTTATTTATTTTATTTAAGCAACTAATTGTGGACCACTAACATCGGACTGCTAACTACGGACTAAGAAAATATTAAAAGTATTAAAAGTATATATATATATATATATATATATATATATATATATATATGTATATATATATATATGTATATATATATATATATGTATATATATATATATGTATGTATATATATATATATGTATGTATATATATATATGTATATATATATATGTATATATATATATATATATATATATATATGTAACGATTACTTAAAAAGAAAATATGTTGATATATTATATATATGGTTAGGTTCGTGATATCTATCGGAGACCAAGTCGTGATAAATACCTTCAAGGCAAAAGTGAGTATATAGTCCCACTTTTAAACTCTAAATATTTCGGGATGAGAATACATGCATTTTATGATTTACGTTATGAACACAAGTGATTAAAAATATATATTCTACGTTGAGTTGTACCACTGGCATACTTCCCTGTAACTTGGTAACTATTATTTACATGAGGTATTGTAAACGCGAATCCTGTTGATAGATCTATCGGGCCTGACAACCCCAACCGGACTGGACGACCAGTATTCAACGGTTGCACAGTACTTCATTTCGGTAACTACACTTGGTACGGTGTAGTAAGATTTCATAATAAAGGGAATATGCGACGTTGATTAAATGTTAAGTATGGTTATCAAGTGCTCAACAACTTAGAATATTTTTATTAAAATGTTTATATATGAAATCTTGTGGTCTATACCGGCATTAAACCTATATCTCACCAACTTTATGTTGACGTTTTAAGCATGTTTATTCTCAGGTGATAACTAAAAGCTTCCGCTACAACATGTTGAATTTAAGCAAGATCTTGAGTATGCATATTTGTGTCAAAAATAAAACTCTATATCGGAGGATTTGTAATGTAAAATATGTTGGAAGTCGTATTGTTATTATCACATGTAAAGTTTGTAAGTCTAAGATTATCGCTAAACGATAATCATTATTAAGTTGTTTAAACCTTGTATTTGTAATAAAAGCTATGGTTTGTATTGTAAAAACGAATGCAGTTTTTGAAAAATGTCGCATATAGAGGTCAATACCTCGCGATGAAATCATATGTTATTGTAATCGTCCTTATGGTTAAGGTCGGGTTATGACACAAGGTGTGTCGAGTAGTCGGTGCCATTTCTTTCAAAATAGTCAAATAAAACAACTTAATCATACAGAATATTAAGAGTAGTCAATAGTATCTCATAGCATAATATGAACTCATTTATAAAAGTTTTTTCTTCATATTAGCGTTTTATAAGTATAAATTCGGGTACTACCTACCCGTTAAGTTCATACTTAGTAGCTAATATACCATTCAACTACTACAATTCCATATGAAAAACTGATTATAATAATATATCACATACAAATATTCTTCAAACTTACAACTTTGCTATATTACATATAACATGAAATATAGTACACTATGATACAGGACAGTTTTGAAGATAAATCTAGTTAATACGCAAGTTGTTCAGCAAAGGAAATAAAGACACGTAATTCATAAGTCCAGAAACAAGTCATGCATTCTGGTTTTACTAAGACGACTTCCCATCCTTGGTCTTGTGGAAAATAACCGTTATGACCATTAGCTAGGCAGCATGTTGTAATGTCGTCAAAAGGACGAGGGTTTCGTAATGTCCAACAGCCCCGTAATAATCTAAAAACCTTGTTTCTCACCCCAACTACTGAATCCGTCACTTGTGGGAAAGTTTTATTTAAAAGCTGCAATCCGATGTTCTTTTTCTCACTTTGGTAAGAAGCGAACATCACTAACCCGTAAGCATAACATGCTTCTTTATGTTGCATGTTAGAAGCTCTTTCTAATTCATGAAATTCTATATTGGGATATGTTGAGTCAAAATAGGTTCTTAACCCGTAGCGTAAAATTGCATTTGGGTTCCCCGCATTTAACACTTTAAAGAAAACACGGCGTAACTTAAAGTCTCCCCAATGTGATATACCCCACCTATCAAAGGAAAGCCTTTTATAAACTAAGGCATTTCTGGAAAGTCTTTCAGATGTTTGACAAGTTAATTTCGCCATAACTAAATGTGCTGATGAATTCTGACCGACTCTAGACAAGATTTCCTCAATCATATCCTCTGGTAGGTCTTCTAAAATATTCGGTTGTCTACCCTTAACGTCCATTTTGTTTTTATACTGTAAAATAGACAAGGATTAGATTCGTAATAACAAACAATACAAGCAATTTTTACATAGAACATAAAAGTACAAGCACACTACAATACATTTATTACACAACATGCTCACACCCCTCTAATCTGAATCACTGATTTCTTCTTCTTCAGACTTGGTTCTTTTTCCTAATCTTCTAGGGATATATGATGTTCCTCTAATACGAGTCGTCATTTTCCACATTGGTTTAGAAAAACCTGGTGGTTTAGAGGTTCCCGGGTTATTGTCACGATATTGAAAATACGGGTGTTGACGGTACATATAAAGTTCATCGGGGCCGAAATCATATTTCTCTATTTTGATGCCTTTTCCCTTATTATTTTCTTTTGCCCCATTAAATTGGGTCGGGGTAATTTCTATAACATCATCGGAATCCTCATCAGGATCCGATTCATCGAAAAATTGGTAATTTTTCCAATATTTTGCTTCCTTAGCGGAAACACCATTGACCATTATTAACTTTGGTCCATTGGTTGAGGATTTTATTTTATTTGACCGGTTTTCTGTGGTTCCTACTATTTCCCCCTCCGGAACCTCTTCTTCTTCCAGTTCCTCTTCTTCTGGTTCCTCTTCTTCCGGTTCCTCTTCTTCCGGTTCCGTTTCCTCTTCTTCCGGTTCTTCGGGAACTTGTGAATCTTGCCAATATATATTCGACTCTTCGTTATTATTAGGTGAGTCAATGGGATTTGTGCTAGAGGTAGATATCTATCACACAATATCAAACATGTTAAGAGATTAATATATAACATAATATTTACATGTTAATAATATATAGTTTCCAACAAAAATGTTAAGCAATCATTTTTAAAGAAAACACGGTCGAAGTCCAGACTCACTAATGCATCCTAACAAACTCGATAAGAGACACTAATGCAAATTTTCTGGTTCTCTAAGACCAACGCTCGGATACCAACTGAAATGTCCCGTTCATATTGATTATAAACGTTCCATATTAATTGATTTTGTTGCGAGGTTTTGACCTCTATATGAGAAGTTTTTCAAAGACTGCATTCATTTTTAAAACAACCATAACCTTTATTTTATCAATAAAGGTTTTAAAAACATTACGTAGATTATCAAATAATGATAATCTAAAATATACTGTTTACACACGACCATTACATAATGGTTTACAATAGAAATATATTACATCGACATATGTTTCTTGAATGCAGTTTTTACACAATATCATACAAACATGAACTCCAAATCTTGTCCTTATTTTAGTATGCAATAGCGGAAGCTCTTAATATTCACCTGAGAATAAACATGCTTTAAACATCAACAAAAATGTTGGTGATTTATAGGTTTAATCTATATATATCAAATCGTAACAATAGACCACAAGATTTCATATTTCAATACACATCCCATAAATAGAGATAAAAATCATTCATATGGTGAACACCTGGTAACCGACATTAGCAAGATGCATATATAAGAATATCCCCATCATTCCGGGACACCCTTCGGATATGATATAAATTTTGAAGTACTAAAGCATCCGGTACTTTGGATGGGGTTTGTTAGGCCCAATAGATCTATCTTTAGGATTCGCGTCAATTAGGGTGTCTGTTCCCTAATTCTTAGATTACCAGACTTAATAAAAAGGGACATATTCGATTTCGATAATTCAACCATAGAATGTAGTTTCACGTACTTGTGTCTATTTTGTAAATCATTTATAAAACCTGCATGTATTCTCATCCCAAAAATATTAGATTTTAAAAGTGGGACTATAACTCACTTTCACAGATATTTCCTTCCTCGGAAATAAGACTTGGCCACGTATCGATTAACGAACCTATACAAATATGTACATATATATCAAAGTATGATCAAAATATAATTACAACCATTTTTATTATGTTTTAAAGATTTGAGTGTATTAAGTCAGCTGTCCTCGTTAGTAACCTACAACTAGTTGTCCACAGTTAGATGTACAGAAATAAATCGATATATATATTATCTTGAATCAATCCACGGCCCAGTGTATACACATCTCAGGCTAGATCACAACTCAAAGTATATATATTTTTGGAATCAACCTCAACCCTGTATAGCTAACTCCAACATTACTGCATATAGAGTGTCTATGGTTGTTCCAAATAATATATATACATGGGTCGATATGATATGTCAAAACATTTGCATACGTGTCTATGGTATCCCAAGATTACATAATATATTAGAATACATGTATAATACAATATAAGTTAGCTAGGATATGATTTGTATAGATTTGTTAAACATTTTCCGTAGCTAAAAAGATCAAAAATATCCAATCTTGTTTTACCCATAACTTCTTCATTTTAAATCTGGTTTGAGTGAATCAAATTGCTATGGTTTCATATTGAACTCTAATTTAAGAATCCAAACATAAAAAGTATAGGTTTATAGTCAGAAATTCAAGTTACATGTCAATTACTAAAGAGGTAGTCATTTTCGTCGAAAGAACGACATCTTGATGACCATTTTGAAAAACATACTTTCACTTTGAGTTTAACCAAGATTTTTGGATATAGTTTCATGTTCATATAAAAAATTATTTTCCCAGAAGAACAACTTTTAAATCAAAGTTTATCATAGTTTTTAATTATCCAAACCAAAACAGCCCTCGGTTTCACTACGACGGCGTATATCCGATTTTATGGTGTTCATCGTGTTTCCAGGTTTTAAATCATTAAGTTATCATATCATATAGATATAGAACATGTGTTTAATTGATTTTAAAAGTCAAGTTAGAAGGATTAACTTTTGTTTGCGAACAAGTTTAGAATTAACTAAACTATGTTCTAGTGATTACAAGTTTAAACCTTCGAATAAGATAGCTTTATATGTATGAATCAAATGATGTTATGAACATCATTACTACCTCAATTTTTCTGGATAAAACTACTGGAAATGATAAAAATAGATCTAGCTTCAAAGGATCCTTGGATGGCTTGAAAGTTCTTGAAGCAGAATCATGACACGAAAACCGTTCAAGTAAGATTTTCACTCGAAATAAGATTGTTATAGTTGTAAAAATTGAATCAAAGTTTGAATATGAATATTACCTTGAATTAGAAAGATAACCTACTGTAAATAACAAAGGTTCCTTGATCTTAGATGATTACTTGGAATGGATTAGAAAGCTTGGAAGTAAACTTGCAAACTTGGTAGTATTCTTGATTTTTATGAAACTATACTTATGGAATTTATGAAGAACACTTAGAACTTGAAGATGAAACTTGAGAGAGATCAATTAGATGAAGAAAATTGAAGAATGAAAGTGTTTGTAGGTGTTTTTGGTCGTTGGTATATGGATTAGATATAAAGGATATGTAATTTTATTTTCATGTAAATAAGTCATGAATGATTACTAATATTTTTGTAATTTTATGAGATATTTCATGCTAGTTGCCAAATGATGGTTCTCACATGTGTTAGGTGACTCACATGGGCTGCTAAGAGCTGATAATTGGAGTGTATATACCAATAGTACATACATCTAAAAGTTGTGTATTGTACAAGTACGAATACGGGTGCATACGAGTAGACTTGTTGATGAAACTGAACGAGGATGTAATTGTAAGCATTTTTGTTAAGTAGAAGTACTTTGATATGTGTCTTGAAGTCTTTCAAAAGTGTAAGAATACATATCAAAACACAACATGTATATACATTCTAATGGAGTCGTTAAGTCTTCGTTAGTCGTTACATGTAAGTGTTGTTTTGAAACCTTTAAGTTAACGATCTCAATTAATGTTGTTAACCCAATGTTTATTATATCAAATGAGATGTTAAATTATTATATTATCATGATATTATGATGTATGAATATCTCTTAATATGATATATACATTAAAATATCGTTACAACGATAATCGTTACATATAAGTCTCGTTTCGTAATTCTTGAGTTAGTAGTCTTGTTTTTACATATGTAGTTCATTGTTAACACACTTAATGATATATTTAAATATCATTTTATCATGTTAAATATAGTGTATCAATATCTTAATATGATACGTATGTATTTAGTAGACATTATCTTAACGATAATCGTTATATATATCATTTCGAGTTTCTTAACTTAGTAATCTCATTTCTTATGTATATCACACATTGTTAATATATTTAGTGAGATACTTACTCATCATAATCTTATGTCAACCATATATATATTTCTATATATACCACAACATTTAGTTTTTACAATTTTGTAACGTTCGTGAATCGCCGGTCAACTTGGGTGATCAATTGTCTATATGAAACTTATTTCATTTAATCAAGTCTTAACAAGTTTGATTGCTTAACACGTTGGAAACATTTAGTCATGTAAATATCAATCTCAATTAATATATATAAACATGGAAAAGTTCGGGTCACTACACCATCCACTTTATCATGTCGACCGGCATGATCGCACATCTTTGACGGTCCTTTAGCGGCTGAAAATCCATTTGATCTAAATGGTAGCTCCACCACAACAACATATATCCCCAACCATTAATATTCTGCAATTAACAAACACGTAGTCAATCTCATGTTTGCGAAGTTAAATTTACGATATTAATAATAAGTTTATAAAACACTTACAAAGTTATCTAAGTAACCGCCTTCAAATTTGTTGTAGCTCCGCTCCCAAAACTCGTCAGTGATGAATATAAATCTGTCGGATAGGCCCCGAATAAATACGGAAATGCACTCGTAATGTGGAGTCATCATCTCTTCCGGTGTCTTAGGGCCTTCCAGATTCCTTTCATCATCATATAATGTGGAAGGGCCGGGATAGATAAGTCCAGATCCATGAATCAAATCATCAACGATTTCTATAATAACAGTATCCGCAACTACCAGAGCCCTCAGTCTCCCCGTCTTCTGTTGTTTTATCCGGATTTCTTTCTCTGGTATGTCAGGCTTTCTTTTACCAGTATTTTTGATCATCTGTGATGGTGTAACGTAAGGATACATCCTTGCCCTTGCAACCCGATGGTCCCTTTTGCTTTTACTCACATAAACCGGTGAAGTAACCTTCACATTATCAAACATATCTTTCTTGGTTGTTTGAACTTCTACATTTGACACATATCCACCAGTGAAACCACCATCATCCTGTCACAGAAAACACAGAACAATGTAATAGAAATATTCAATATAGTCGACCTTGATTAAGGTCGACTATAATATAACTTTAATATAGTCGACCTAATTAAAGGTCGACTATAGGCAAATAAGGTGATAGACGACCCATTGTAAGGTCGACTACTCAACAACACACTGCACAGTTTATACTTTGGGAAAATTATCAACTTGCACAATAAATGAATTATTTAATAATAAATTGCCTGTACTTGTTGTTGTTGTTGAAGCTTTTGTATCATAGAATGGAGTTTTAAAATACTTGTTACATGGATGCCTCTAGAAACATGTAAACTATGCACTCTCTTTAGTGTCTCACGTGTAACACGGTTTCCAGACTCAACCCGATCACTCATCACCTTAATCTCATTGGCATGTTTCTTTTCCTGATCATCTAATCGCTTTGTCAAATTCTGAATCATATCCATCAACTCCTTCTTCGTCTCATCATCAAATTTCTTGGATCATCAGCTTTCTTCACCGGGACTTTAGCATCGGGGTTCTTGAAATAGTTGACACTAGCAACCCACCACTCACACTTAGCCTCTGTCTTGGTGGGCCTCAAACAATTAAGAGGTCGTTTTTCATTAGGGATATCATCCTGTCATACACATATACATATACATATACATATACATATACATATACATATACATATACATATACATATACATACACATTCAAGTACTGATATACATATACATATACATATACATATACATATACATATACATATACATATACATATACATATACATATACATATACATATACATATACATATACACATACATATACATACACTTTTTGGTATAATCATACTCACCGGGAGTTGCATCAACTCAACGTACTTATTCCAGCCCATGACTTTCTTCTTCCGTTTCCAGTGGATTCCACGAGGTATGCCATCACTTTCCAGCTTGAAAGCGTATGCTTCTATTCGCTGTTTGTATGCCTCCCATATCCACATCTTCAAACAAAAGTCAAATTTGATTAAACATGAGACATGTTAATTGCTTAACAGGGTATAAGTACGGATGAATACCTTAAATGCCCAAGTGAAGCCGCTCAAATGGTATGTCATCACCCCCTTCCTGGTTTTATCTACTGCCCTCTCTTTATAAGGTACTAACACGTGATGCAAACTCTTGTAAAGTTTGGTCCATAAGTAAGAACCCCACGGATACTTGTTCATCAAATCAAAGTCCTCTATTAAAAGCAGCATATCATCATTTACACCATCCCGCAACTGCTTGCCAAGGAAGCGTAAGTTAATTATCAATGCAATGGCGACTATGACCTTATCCTTATCAGTTCCTTTCAACTCATCATTAAAAAAGGCGTCGTGAAACTCTGAAAGATGACGGGAACCACTATGTCGTTTACTAAAAACACGAGATGAAACCGAGTGGTCAAAATCAGACCTCTCTTGACCTATCCAATCTACAAAAGATGTAACCGGACCAAACCGCATCCCGATAACCAAGCAAAACTCACGTCTACCACACCTAATGACATGATCTCGGGTAACTCGAAACCATAGCTCTTCTGGCTCCTCACATATTTCGCGTCCGTTGATTGAAAAGTTTTTCGGACGGTCAATCTGATTCATTAATAAGCAATGTATGTATCCCGGATCATTGTCATCACACTTTATATCTAACCAATGACCAAAACACGTTTCTCTGAAAATCTTTGTCTGAGCCGGAGTGAGTTTGTTCTTAATCTCACGAATAAGAGACATCTTGCTTCGAATGGTGACCTTCGCCTCGAACCAAACCTGTAATCAAACAATGAAAATGTCATTATACATATATGTATGTTAATATACATATATATACATACATTTAACTATACATATACATACATTTAACTATACATGTACATACCATGAAAAAGGTACAAATACTGTATAGTCGACCTTGATTTCGGTCGACTATAGTTTAATTCAACTATAGTCGACTCAGGATGTGGTCGACTATAGTGTATTTTGTTGACATTCGACCCTTAGAAAGGTCAAGTATGCAAGTGCTCTTCTACCCTAACTAATTTATCTAAATTATTACTAACATCACCACCACTATCATCATACAGTTATACACTTTAGCAAAAACAATGGGAGATATGTATATCTATAGTTACATATACATATACATATACATATACAGTTACATATACAGTTACATATACCTATACATATACTGACATATACACATATACATATACATATACATATACATATACTGACATATACACATATACATATACATATACTGACAGATACATCCATACACACATATACATATACATACAGTGACCCATACATACATATACATATATACACATACAGATACACTAACATAAAGATACACTAACGCGAATTAGGTTTTACCTCAATATCTGTCATCTTTGCCTGACGATCGATTTAGGGTTTATCTGCAATTGATTGAATCTGCAATGAATCAGGGTTGATGGTTCGTATCTAGGGTTTGTGGAGCAAAATTTTGTTAAAATTGTAATTTGAATTGTGTGAACTCGCTATTTTATTGTCTTTTTGTATACTCGACCAACATTAAGGTCGCCCGTGTTTTTTTGGGTCGAATATAGTGGTTGACCTATAACACATGGTAGTCGACCTTTCCAGTTATAAACGAAGGTCGACCACATTGAAATTTGTGGTGGTCGACCTGGTAAAGGGGTAGTCTACCCCTATGGTGGTCGACCTAATGGTGTAAATAGACAATTTTTTTTGCAAAAAGTGTATTTTGGGGAATTTCCATTAATTAAATGAGTTTTAAATATATCACTTGTACATACAGCATAAACATTTGTACATTTATATCATCTCTTTCTCCTTCATCTTCAATCCATCTCCACTCCTCAAAACCATAAACAGTGTTCAATCTTATTTCATCATGGATTCCAAAAAGAAGAAAGAAAAAATAAAAAATAAAAAAAGCTGAGGGAGTTAACGGCTATATAATTTGAAGTTCAAGAAAGAAAACCACCGTCTCTACCCCGACGTCAAGTCACCGACGGCGAGCTCGACGTCGGGCCTGTGCCGTACCGACCGTCGATCCCGGCGTCGGTTGAGGGCGACGGTGAAATTGACTGCAGGCACCGAGAGCTCTAATAATATGTCTTCAAAAATTCATAATTGCAAAAATGCCTTATGTCCACGCATCAGGCACCACCCATGATGCGCGTAAGCCGTGCGTGATGCGTGTGTACGAGATACTCAGCGAGACAGGCAATTTCCTCGCAAGCTCGTACCACACACCAAGCACCACCGACAGTGTGTGGTGCTTGGTGTTTGGTGTCAAATGTCATAACTTTGAATGGACGTATCATTTGACCCGTAGCTCTGATTTAGTCACCATTTTTAAAATCGTGATTTTTTCGAGATATATCGGTTGGCAAACTGTCGTAGGCGGTTTGTAACAAATTTTTTTCGAAACGAGGCCTTGAAAACCTTTAATTTCATAGAACTTCAAGCGCTCACGACCCCAGCTGCGACGACATATGCGCCGAACTTTTTAGTAACGGTTCGACAGTCAAGAACTTTGTTGGCAAAATCAGGAAGATGTTGTAGTAACTTAAAGAAGTTAGCTTCAGCAATTTCTTTGCCATCAAGAGCGGCCTTACGTTCTTGCACAAGTTTTGCTTTTTCAGCTTTCATTTTTTCAATATAAAATAGAAGTTCTTGTTCTTTTTCAGAGATAGTAGAAGCTTGTCTGCGTAACTCATTATTGGTAGATTCAACAGCTACAACTTTGAGAATTGCAACTTGAACTTTCTTTTTCTCGGTTTCAAGTTCATTGGACAATTATTGAACGCTTTTTACCAGCTCACCAACCTTCGTCATAGCAACTTCTGTTTGATGACGCGCAATGCACACATTTTCATCATTTAAAACTGGTTGTTTAAAGAGATTGACAAGAGCTCCCATAAACATAAAACCTTCTTGAATGACAATATTGTGTATGGCTACAGGTTTGAGTTGCTTAAAATTTTCCTGAACATCAGGGGGGAAGCACCCTTTGCATTCGGGAGAGTTGATCTTTTGCGGTATCATTGGAGGCAATAAGATGCGTGGTAAAGTTTTCAATTCGAATTGAATTGGATTTGGAGGCATTTCGAGTAATTCCTCAATGTTGAGCATTTCAAGAGTAGGAGTTGCAGGAGTACTCTGGCGATGCCTATGGATAAGGGAAGTTGTTTCTTCTTCTACATCCTCCTCATCAATATCAATAACTAGGCAAGCAGGAACTGTAACAAGTAATATTTATGTATAAATACAATAATCATCGTCCAAGACAATTGAGTAATCAAATATGCGTCGAAAGAAAAAAATATACCCTTGGAATTGGGAGTATCCATTTCGACGAAAGATGAATCATCTGCATGAAGTTGTTTCTTGGATGATCGTCGCTTAGCATTTCGACTTGCATTAATTATAATAGTTTCTCGTTTTGTGCGCCTTAGTGGTCTGTCAATACCATCGATGGCAGAATGGAGGTTCGAAGTATTATCCATAGAACGAGTTTGCAAATAATGTTTGAAATATTTTCAGCTTTTGCAAAGTCTTGAAGAATCATTTCTGCATATGGAAAATCAAGCTTGTGGATTAGTAAAATAAATAAACATTTTAGCGAAAGATAAAGCCTGTTGGGTAATCTTGAAGCCCGGAGTCTGACCCGTTATTGATAAAAAAAAAAAAAAAAAAAAAAAAAGTCCAAGTTGTAGTCGGTTAGTAGGTCCATGTTGAAGTCAAATAGGAGTAATCAATACCGTAGAGTTTCAAGAAATAAAAAGAGAGTGGTGCATATAGAGTGCCGATTCTTTAGGTAGTGATAAATTGATAGTTATGTTATTAGGATGGAACGTGGGCATGTATACATGCAGTGTTGTAAAAGTCGGCCGACTTGGTCGACGCGTCGGCCGATGCGTCGTTTTTTTGGGTTCTCCGTCCCGTTTTTCTGAAAACGACTCAAAAGGCGGTCAAAGCTAAAAGTCCGGTCAAAGTATGTCAAAGACGGTCAAAGTTGGTTAAAACGGTCAAAATCAGTCAAATTTTCGTCAAGATGTGATATGTTTCTAAAATTAGGGTTTGTTTTCATTTTTTGGGCCTTCCTTTTCTTTGTGTCCTTACTGATTATGTACTCAGTAACATTAATTGAGTTTGAAGTTTGATTGTATTTAAATTCAAGTTCTTATTTAAGAAATTTATGGTACAGAATCAACTATTTTATACATATATAAATATATATTCAAGAAATTATTAATAAAGTCAACGTTGGTTAACGACCGATGCGTCACCGACGCTTCCCCGACTCAGCCGACGCGTCCTTTTTAGGTCTCGACCGATGCGTCCCCGACTCACGACTTTTACAACCTTGTATACATGTATGTAGTCAGTTTATATTTGATAGAATATAATTAGTCTAGGGGGAGTTTAAATTGCATGAAGGGTACGTTGGTATAGTGCAAGAGTGGGTCTCATGTTGACCAAGTTTTTAGGTAGTTTGTTAGTGGGTCGTTTACTTAAGAGTTAATTACACTGATGGTCCCTGTAGTCTAGGTTAAATTACATCGCTAATCCCTAACTCTTAAAAATTATATGCTTCGTCCCTGTGGTTTTAAGTCCAAACGGTGGTGGTCCCTGTGGTCTTGGTTTAATTACGTCGCTAGTCCCTAAATCTTGAAAATTATATGCTTCGTCCATGTGGTTTTAAGTCCAAACGGCGGTGGTCCATGTGGTATTGCAGTAAATGTGTTTTTTATTTCTTTTAATTTATCTTCGCAAAAATTGAAGACCTAGTAATCTAGTGTTAGTAAATATGCCCTAGATACGGAGTAATTAAATAGGGTTAACTGCATTATAATGTATCAAACTAAGGTCTGACTATCACAGTAGGTAGCGAACTACGTTTCAATGGTAATTGATGAACTTGTTATCCATTGTTGTATGTAATTTAATTTCTTACTTATACTGAAGTGTCATCTATGTAAGGTGCCACGGCTCCAAAATACATACAATAGCAATTAATATAAAATATATCACACATAATAGAAGGTCGAATAGTTCAATAAACATTATGAAAGTTGGACCTTAGTTTGATACATTGTGAAGCACCTAATAAGTAAGTCTAATGCAAATGAAGAGAGTTTTTTATCCAAATTTTTGTAGAACTAAAGACCTGAAGCACTAAAAAGCTCTTTCCATTTGAAACATGAATATTCTATCTGTTTACACTGAAGTGTGTTATACTTCTGTAGATTATTTGTTTAATTATGAATGTTATATTATATGTGTCTTTGGGTTACTCAATACCATCTGACCAACCTGACCATTAAGAAGCCTTTTACCAAGCCACTATCTTGTGTTCTACAAAATACAATTCAAGTTATCAGATTAGTCACTATTACTAATCCCAAGCAGTTTCAATTGATGTAACAAGAGAATATTTTCTAATCCAAGAAGTATAATTTAACTTCGTTCTAATCCAAGGATCACCGCCGTTTGAACTTAAAACCACAAGGACGAAGCATATAATTTTTAAGAGTTAGGGACTAGCGACGTAATTTAACCAAGACTACAGGGACCACCTCCGTTTGGACTTAAAATCACAGGGACGAAACATCTAATTTTCAAGAGTTAGGGACTAGAGACGTAATTTAACCAAGATCACAGGGACCATCGGTGTAATTAACTCTTTACTTAATTTGTAGTATTTAAGAAATGTATTAAATTAACGTAGCAAGAGTTAGAACAATGTAGTCTTTTGTGTTTTTGTTTACTTTCAATTATATATGCAGTTTATATTTGAGAGTATGATAAAGGAATGTTCCAACAATTGGTATCTAGAGCAGGGAGTAAGTTCTGGTTCCTAGCAAGAAAGAAGATAGCAAGAAAGAAATGATTGATTGTAATCAAAGCAAGAAAGCATGTAAAAGCAGAAAAGAAGCAGCAGTTTAGCAGAGATGATCACCATTTATTTGATCATCATAAAAGCAGACAACAATCTGATCAAAGCAGGAAGATCAAATGAAGCAGCAATAGCAGTGTCAGTGTCTGATTTGTGAAAAAAAATCAGCAAGCATAAGCAGAGCAGATTATCAGCAGATAATGGTAGCAGCAGTTAACGCATCGATGCAGCAGGTGATCACAATCGGTGATCAAAAGGCAAGTAGCATGTAGCTTGCAGCAGGATTGATCAAATTTTTGATCAAGAAGTTAGCATGTCAGCAGTAGAATGACAGTCAGCATAAAATAGCAGGTTGGAAGCAGAAAATTTTTGCAGTCATTAAACTCGCGTAGCAAGTAGCGAGAACGCAGTTAGCAAGTCGAAAGAGACTCGTTTCAAGATTACGGGGATGAATGTTGGGTAATCTTGAAGCCCGGAGTGTGACCCGTTATTGATAAAAAAAAAAAAAAAAGTCCAAGTTGTAGTCGGTTAGTAGGTCCATGTTGAAGTCAAATAGGAGTAATCAATACCGTAGAGTTTCAAGAAATAAAAAGAGAGTGGTGCATATAGAGTGCCGATTCTTTAGGTAGTGATAAATTGATAGTTACCGTATGTTATTAGGATGGAACGTGGGCATGTATACATGTATGTAGTCAGTTTATATTTGATAGAATATAATTAGTCTAGGGGAGTTTAAATTGCATGAAGGGTACGTTGGTATAGTGCAAGAGTGGGTCTCATGTTGACCTAGTTTTTAGGTAGTTTGTTAGTGGGTCGTTTACTTAATTTGTAGTATTTAAGAAATGTATTAAATTAACGTAGCAAGAGTTAGAACAATGTAGTCTTTTGTGTTTTTGTTTACTTTCAATTATATATGCAGTTTATATTTGAGAGTATGATAAAGGAATGTTCCAACAAAGCCATAAAGGTAAAGTATGCCATTTCCATTTGTGTCCTCAGTACGAGTAACACGTTATTTCCATTGCTAAAACGAGGAAATACCACCCATATATAGGGGTGTGTTACTATAACGACGAATTGATAAATTTGCATTTTACAAAGTATGTACAACGCTTTTGATTTGGGGTTCAACTTTGTGCATTTGCTAAAATTAGCAGACGCTTAATTTTGCCAAATAAGGGTTTAGGGCATATTTCGACAAATTTCCTGGTCAGCAAAGAATGTTTCTTTCCATCTAACAATGCTGGATTTTAATCCGCTGGTAAAGCAAGTACATGAAATAAATGTGAACCAGCTTTCTTCAACAGGTGCAAGTTTAAAAAGACTGAAAAATACATCCAGTAAGGGGATTTGATTAGAAGCTTTGCAAAAAAGCTCAAATAAGATAACTCTGCAAATGACATGAGGATGTAGTTGACTTATTCCTACTTTGTTTGTATGTGCGGGTGCGCATACGTATTTCCGCATAAGTATTACGCGCAATATATGTGTGCATGTACATTGCGATGAGCGCATGAAGTAAAAGGCACATCATGTAAGGGTCAGGAGTACTATAAATAGGAATGTCACCACCTCATTTGGGGGTTAGCCATCATCATTTGTGATAAGCCATATTTTACATCAAAGGTAATATGCTCTCAAAGAGTATAATATGTCATTAGTTGATCATGTGGATCTTCATGTTTGAGGACGTGGTGGTAATGCACTTGAAGATGAACAATCTTCAAGTGATGATCATAGGGTTCTTCAAACATCGAAACACCCCCAATCTTCATTGTTTTGCACTCGAGCAGTGGTGAAAGTATGTAGGGACGGAGGGGAGCAATGGCCCCAGTCAATTTCAAATTTTTAACGCAAAAAAATTATAATTATTTATTTTGCCCCAGTGGATTTTTTCCTTGCGCAAATCCGAAGTCTTTCATATTTTGCCTCAAAGCTTTCATATTTTGCTTAAAAGCCTTCATGTTTTGACCAAGAGCGTTCATGTTTTGCTTAAAAGCCTCTATATTTTGACAAAATAAAGTTGCTACGCTTTTAATTTTTTTTTGCCCCTGGTGAAAAAAAATTTAGTTTCACCACTCCACTCAAGTCTATCTAGATCCGCTATGGACTAAAATAATCTCGATCAGTTACATCTATGTGAAACTTTAAATGCGTGAAATTAGCTATGAGCATGCGATTAACTTCGTAACTTTATCTGAGTTATGAGTGAGGTCAAATATGCATCAAGCTTAACTAGTTTATAAACTTCTAAAATATATTATACTATCTTCACAAAGGTTAATAAAGACGTTATCTATTTGATGTGCGACAACATCAGAAACTCAAAGTTCGTTGGCTTATATTAACCAAATACGGAGTATGTAAGTGGTGGTTGCGGGGTGCTATAAAGAGTAGTAACAAGAAGAAATCAGCGCAACAGCCAACACATTCATCAAGGAATGAAATATGATGCTTTGGTTTATACTATTTTATACCTACTAGTTATATATATAGCTTATCTGCATATATTTGCAGCATATGGATATTAACGCAATGAGGTCCACATAAACATCATCTTATCCATAACCAACACTTGTATTTGTATTACATACATTTACATATATCACAACAAATGGACTTAAAAAATTGTCAATTCACTTGGAATCAACCCTCTTCACAATCATGGCCCATTCATTAACTCTTCCTATTGTTGCATCCATCTCAACCACCACTCCTTCATCTCAAAAGATTTTAGCTTCCCCTCCGAATTTGCTTCCTCGCAGGTGATGTATCTGATAAAGATGACTGAAATTTTAATTACATTTTCTTAATTTCTTTAAAACACACGAAACAAGAAACAATAAGGTTCTTGTTAATGACAAGTCTGTCGTTAACAAGTTCAGAGTACATGTATTGATGCATGTCTTTAAGGATGTGGTTATCATTTTCGTGACAATAGTATTAAAAACATGTTCAATGTGTACTTGATGCAGGGATGTTTTGGTTGGTATGGTGTTGGGACTGAGCATTGTGGGTGACAAGAGTGCAAATGCGGCAGCAAGGCGACCTCCACCGCCTCCACCAACAGAGAAAAAGGACCCCAATGTTAGTGGTGTAGTGGCTAAGATAATGGCTAGTAAGAAGAGGAAGGAAGCAATGAAAGAGAGCATAGCCAAGTTAAGAGAGAAAGGGAAGCCTGTTAACGAGTAGTCATCGGCTTATCAATGGATTTGTTTTAAAAGCCATAACACTTCGGACAGAATGCCTCAATGTTGTCATTTATCTCTCTTCAAGATTTATATAAGTTCATAAGCAATAACATTTGTGTGTAAGTTGTAGTAGTTGTTTGTAATCACATCCATTGAGTATTCTAATGGTTTTGTAGTGTCGCTTAATATTGAAATCAAAAGTTAAGATCCATTTTTGGCAAATCGAAATATTCAATATTCATCACCACAGACGGATCCGTTTCAACTATACTACTTTCAGGGGAATGCTCTGCCACTGATACAAACAAATGAAGATTAGAAACAAATCGAAATTACCCTCTAAAAACATTCAGGTTCTCTGCATCCTGTATGTCTGCTCTCAATTAAACATTTAAATTATGAGTAAAATACATAAAAAAAAATATCAAAGTTGGGCTGATCCACAATCACATGAGCTACAATGTATAACATAATCATATCTAAAATATAAGGTGAAGAGTTAATGATTTTGCATGACATAATTTGAAAATACTCGACCGCCAAAAGATAACATCATCTTTTTTAGCTCCCAAAGAATCTGGAGAGCGGCAAAGGCCCATCGGCCTCCTCTTCATCCCTCCTCAAATGCTTGGATTTTGACCTGTGCCTTTTGTCTTCCTTCTTTCTAGATCTTGATTTGGACCTTGATCCTCTTGAATCATCATCATCGCTACTTGAAGATTCAGATGATGAACTTGAGGAGCTAGACTCGGATGATTTCCTCGAATGCTATATATGGCACACATGAAAATGAAATAAAAAAAATTACAAAAAATGATTACAACAGATGATTCAAGTTAGTTTTGATCCTGGAAATTTATGCAAGGAAATGTCAGATTAGGGGGATACTTTCTTTAAGTTACGACATGACAAGAATCTTAACTCCTAACATATGCAGATTATGATTTATATATCGGGAACAAACCGCACATTAACTTTAAACAAATATGACATGCACTCAAGAGTGGAGGTCAACTACATATCATACAAGAACCTATTTATCAACAAGCAACCTATAATGCTACCACTTTTGGCCTTGATACTGGCTGAACATACCTATATCTTCTCGTAGACCTAGAAGCTAGAACTGTATAGTTGTGGCAGGTGAAAGTTCCAAATCAAGCAGAGAATCCGCTAGACAACAAACCGCAAACCTATATCTTATCCACTTTCCTTTTTTCTGGAAATAATGATATGCTATATGTGCATCTCCTTACAGTACAGATTTTTATATTTGAAATCTAGGAATTTTGATACGCGTTGCAAGTCTTCGGTAACAAGACAATTATGTAAGGTAGGGTAGTCATAATGTCACAGTACTTCAGTTTTCATGGTCACAATAGTTGTACTAAGAATGAAAAATAACTAATAGGGGACAATATTAAATTATGATGGAGAGGGGTTCCACAACAAAATGGCAAGTTGCATATCGACGAGTACTTTAAATAACCAGGTACCTTTCTCTTCTTGCTTCTGCGCTTCTTTAAATCTTTATCCTTCTTCTCTGTAATGAAATGCAACAGTATCAGACAACAAAAAACGTGCACACACAAAAATATGTGCTAAGTTGTACTGAGCATACCCTTCCTATGAGTAGATTTATGTTTTGAGTGGTTTCTTCCATGAGCAAGCTTGCTTGCGCGTTCTGCATCAAGTTGTGCCCGATATTCTCTCATCATTCTATCTTTGTCAGCTTCTAACTCCCCCTTCTTCATCTCTTCTTCCTAAGAATAAGAATTAGATATTTTTTATTCGTGCGCTTTGTGCATATATAACCACTATTCAATGCCAATGAACTGTAAATCGTCAGACATGAAGGACCAGTAAAAGAGCAGTAATAGAAGAAAATTCAAATGTTTTGAAATGTTGTAGAGGGAAGCTGTAAATGCAAAAATTAATAACCACTTTAACAATATGGGTTACTTTAAGCATAGATTTCAAGGTATCAACTTCGACTCTAACTGAAAGGAAGATCCTTTAACTTAAAACAGTAATCAATAAGCCAATACAAGAAAATAGTTAGAACGTTATCACATATAATAAAATTACACACTATGTAGTATGTACCACACTACCACCCACTCCACACCCTTTGGATATAATGACTATACAAAAGACATTTAAAGCCTTAAATTTGATTCAATACGAAGCAATGCATAGAACTCCCAATGTTATATATATAATGTAACGAAAATGTTGCCTTTTCACCACAACTAGTGTCAGAAACACCAAGGAACCGAGATCCTGAACTTACGATATCAATACATATACATTCTGATTTCAGTTAAAATGAAAAGCAGGTACATAGTTGCTATCTGTGACCATGTGGTTACAAGTTATAACAAGATTAATGAGTGATGAATTGAGTCTTTGAGCTAAAACACCGTCACCTCTAACCTGTAACTCAAAAAACTTGCAATAAGGTAAGTAGCCCAGGTAGAGCCACAACCTTCACATTATGGGAAGTAAAATTTATAAAAACTTGAAAAGGGTAACCTTATTTTAAAATGATATTTCAACAACAATAGAAAACCGGAAATTAGGCAAAACCCATACAAGAAGAAACCATCACAAGATAGCCCAGTGGTTGGGACCCTGAGTTCCTTGCAAGAGGTCTCATGTTCGAATCCTATCTAGGACGAATATTTTGTGGTGGCCAGGGAAGGGTTGGAAACAGCTGGGAGTAATCCTGATGGGTTGCGTACATTAGGCTATGGGGTCGGTTTACTCGCCATCCCGGGTAGCCCGCACAGGGAAAACCTTCTACCTTTTACCCTTTTTACCCATACAAGAAAGATTAACAACACTATATTTATCTTCAAAATAAGATATGTTCGGAACCACAGTACATACGGAAATCTGTTTGAGGGAAAAAATACGCTACCTTTTGCTTCTTTTTGAACTCTTCCCATGTAACTGTATGCGAAGTTTTGAGGTTGGACAAACGAGCTGCATGCCACTCTGGTGAATGAAATGAACCATCCACCTGCGACTCTCTTAATCAGAAAGTGTAGACGGAAAATAACAGCCAAAAACTTTTATAATAATCCTCTATATAAAACTCAAATAGTAAATAACTACAATATTATATATATATATATATATATATATATATATATATATATATATATATATATATATATATATATATATATACACCAGGTAGTCTTTTATTCCAAAAAGCAAACAATTATAAGTGAATCTAGTAGGGTTGAAGCATATAGATGGAACCATTAGACTAAAGTATATACACATCTATTTTAATTTTGTATTTGATTTGATGTGAGCTAACTGGTTTCCTACCCAAAATGATCTATCAAAATAATGAAGTACAATTGAGCTTGATTTAAGAGTTACAACAGGCAGGGTGCAACACAATTTAATCAAATGAGCAGGTAATTATAATTAGGGCATCACCGACCAATTTAATAGTGACCTAATTTAGAAAATAGATATGGAAGGGTACGAACCATGCCGTCCTCAACATCATCGGGGCCGCCGGAGGTGGACCCAACCCTTGATCTTTGCATCGCTTTGTAGGCTTGATTCTTCCCCATGTTAAGGTCTAATCTCAACAATATTGATTGATAAATGAATGAATTTTGATTTGATTTGATTTGAGCCCTACCCTCAAATAAACTTATTACTGTATGAAATTCAATTTAAGGGAAGCAAAGCAGACGTGAGGTGCGGGTGTGTGTGAGTAAGGATTTAGAAACAGCTACAGAGTTTTTGACGAAAAAGACAGCAAAATAAATTGATACCGTCACAATTTAATTCTCCTCAAACACACCACATTACCATATCACACAGTTTATGCAATGTTTTATATATATATATTCTTTATTTAAATTTAAATATTAAATCTTTTATTTTTATTATTTATTAAAATTTTTCTGTCTTTTTCTTTTAAGCATATATCGTTTATACATTATAAATAACCACACACCTCTTAGTAGGGGTGTGCACCATTTGGTTTGAAACCATTTAAACCGAATATCGAATCGAAACCAAATCGAAAAAAACCAAACCGAATTTGAAAAATGATTTTTGGATCGAGAAAAACCGAAACCGAATTTTAATTCGGTTTTTCGGTTTGGTTTTCGGTTTTGAAAATTTTTAATTTGGTTAACCGAAAACCGAATATAAAACCGAATTCAATTTATACAATATATTATAATTATTTTAAGTTATTTATATTATTGTATACATGTACGAGAAACGATTATGAATAGATATTTTAACTCTTCAAGTTAAATTCGGTTTACTTGGATTGAAATCCTATTTTAATCTTTAATTTCATAATTTTCCTTTTAATTCCACATTTTTGAAATTGTAATCATTTCAAGTCGATTTACTATTCCGTTCAATTTATGTGTGTGTGCACGTTGAATCAATTAAATTTATATTCACTGCTTTACAACAGTTTATTATTAGAAAGTATACACTATGACTAAAGCAGAGAAAGTTTTAGTTTTGCTATTGGTATTGGTTTTGTTTATCTTTTGATATAATATGTATTGTATTATGATATTATATAAGCTTATTTTATTTTCTAAAATTTGTATATATTATTTTCTAAAATATAATGTTTATTTATATCGTGAGAGAAAAAAATCGATGTGGAAGTTAATTTGGTTTTAACTGAAACCGAACCGAATTCAAAATTGGTTTTCGGTTCAGTTTTGGTTTTGGTTTTGATATTTGAATTTGGTTTCGGTTCGGTTTTTGGTTTTAATTTTTAAAATTTCAAAACCGAAAAAACCGAACTGAATAAACCGAAAAATCGAAAACCGAACCGATAAACACCCCTACCTCTTAGTAATAATCGTCATCAACCAACTTAAAGTACAACTAATTTATACATGAAATTAATTCTTAATGACAATCTTAAAAGCTATCTAATGGTGTATCCTAGGAGATACACGCATAAAAATATCATTTTTGTACAGAAAACTTGATCAAAGAGCACAAAACATGACAAAATTTGGCAGTTTTCAGAGTTTACCGTCCAGCGTAGAGCAGGCCGCCCAGCGTCAAGCGTAAGCCCTGCAGGCAGCTTCTATGCATAAGCTCTTTAACTCAGCGCGTGAACGGCACGCAGCCACGTCAGCACACGCCACCGACATTCCGGATACTTCACGTAACAGAACCATTCAGTGATTGACACGTGTATCCCGTGAAATTCGGACATTCTACGCCTATAAATAGACCCCCCGGGTCACCACATTTCACATCATTCTGATCTGAACTTCAGTCAGAGAGAAGTACACTTTCTCTCTCACACAGTTCTTTCTCACTCTAAAATAACATTAGCCGCTTAGCAGCAGTGCGCTAGACGGATCATTACAGATTGATCCACAGATTGATTGAGGCCACCCCACAGATCTTACATCTGTGTTCCGGGTCTACAGAGATTATTTCTCAAGGGCAAACAACAATCAACAGTATACGCCACACGCTGAGCAGCTAATTTTCTGTACTAGTACCTTACAGCCGCTATACGAAAAATCGTACTAATAGATGGAGCCACCCGTCTCAAAGACCACCAAAACCACCAAGAGCACGAAGGCAACTGAAGCAACCTCATCAAAAACAATACTTGAACCAAACCTCATTGAAAATATACCAGTTGATCAGTTAACTCTTGAAGAGACTTCCGTTGAAGAAGAAGATCATTTGCACACTGACACAGCAGATGATCAAGTTCATGAAACCATACCACGATTGAGAAAACCATTGATGGGAGATTCCAGCGCAGGAATGTGGAAAGTCAGGCGAGGAACACATAATGTTTCTTTCAAAAAGACATCTGATGTTAATGTTAAGCACAACAGCAAAGGAAAATCAATTTCCAAATCACAATTGTTTAAGCTATTCAATCAGTTGAATGCTTTAGTTGATGACACTGAGAATCAACACAGTGATGAAGGTTTTCTGGACGATGATTGAAATTTTGAAGAAGAAGGTGAACAGTTCTTTATGACCGAAGAAATGGCAAGCAAGCTACTGGATGGAATTTTGACTAAAACAGCGCCATCACGATTTAAGCAAAAATTAGCACAACCAACCATCCGTGCAACATCTGTGAATAATTTGTTTGCTTTGATTACTAGAGATGAAGCTATCAAACCGCCAGCAATGGCAGAGTCAACACAGTGTTTTATCCCTCGAATTGCAGATTATCCATTACCAAAAAATTTGAGAATTCCATCTATCAGTGTTTATTATGGTACAACAGATCCAGAAGATTTTTTGACTATGTTTGAAGGTGTTATGAGGTTGCAGCATTGGGAAGATGAAACTGCGTGTCATATGTTTCCAATGGTATTGCAGAAAATGGCAAGGGAGTGGTTTGCTAGCTTGCCACCAAGGAGCATTACCAGTTTTCTTGATTTGAGGGCAAAGTTTGTGATGCAGTATCAAAGCTTGAGAAGCTGCATGTTGTCACATCTTGATGCACATGAGATAACAATGCACCAGAATGAATCACTGAGTGATTTTATGAAATGTTATACCATTGAATGTCAGAAGATACCAGACATACCAGAGTCTCAGCTTGTTTCAGGATTTATATTTTGTCTTGATCAGCGATGTTTTGCACGATTAATTCATGCTTTGCGTTATGACATTCCAAAAACATTGCATCAGGCGTTGGGTATCGCTCAGAAGCATTTACGAGCAGGCGAAATGGGATATCCAATAGTGGATAATTATCAGAGAAACTTCAGGCAGCAAGGCGGAGAGCGGAACAGGAATGACAATTATCAGAGACAACGGGGTTATGACAGTAATTACCAGAAACAGCAGAGCGGTTAGAGGGGAAATAACCATCCAAATGACAATTATCACCATCAAAAGCCATTAGACAGGCATCCACTTATCATGGCATTAACCAAAACTCCAAAAGAAATCTTGTTTACAGAGCCAATTAAGGAATCATTTCACCCTCCATCGCCAATGGAAGAGCGTCAGGGACCACAGAGTGACAAATGGTGTGACTTCCATGAGGCATATGGACATGATACAGATAATTGCAAGTCATTGATGAGAGAAATCATTGCAAAGATCAAGGCTGGAGAATTAAATCATCTTTTACCAGGAAAAAAACTATCGAAGAAATGATCCAAACAAACGTTTTGCTTGGCAGGGAAAAATGCGTCACGGAGGACGGCGTGATAGGAACAGAAGAGAAGAAAGGAATGATGAAAGGGATCCAACCCATGAAATGCACATCAAGGTTATATGGAATGAGACAGAGGGAAATGAAACATACGGAGAACGCAGGACGGAGACATGGATGTATGCTCCAATCATATTTCATACCATTCTAAATTGGCGTCTGTCAGAAGAGCCTGTGGTCATCTCAGCTGTAATTGCAAACAGAAACATCAATCGAATTTATACTGATACAGGTAGTGAGGCAGATATTTTATATTTGCATTGTTTCAAAAGTTATCCGTTCAGCATGAAGGATAGGCTTCGCTACACGACTGTGAAAATTGCTGGCATTACGGGAGAATCAATGAAGGCAGTTGGTAGAATAAAGCTGGATGTAACATTGGAAACACACCCTTTAGTCCGAACAGAAATTGTGGACTTTACAGTTCTTGATGGCAGATCAAGATTCAATGCATTGTTCGGTAGGCGAACTCTTCGCATATTTGGAGCAATTACTTCCACACCACATGCAGAAATACGATTCCCAACGCCAAATGGTGTCGCAGTGATACACTCTGAATATGTGGGACCGGTAAGGGAAAGATCAGTCGTTTATCATGCTCCAGAGAATTTAGTCAGGGGAGAATCATCGAGGCAGTTGTTCAGTAGAAATGATGTGAATGGGTATTTCAAACCACCCAAAATATGGGAACACTAACAGCAAGATACAGAACGTTGAACGGATGACAGTATAATAGCATGAATTTTACAGAACAGTTTTTTATCATATTTCTAATTTCCATCAGTTCAGACAATAACACAATACACTTTTTGTAATTTTCTGATTGAGACTTGATCACCCCATACGAAGATATTACACAAAAATGTTGTATGAGTGATAGTATTATCAATGAAATTTTAAATTTTTCTTACGCACAGCGTTACGCGTTACGAATGTAAAGCATAGCATTCATTCCTACCCACATAAGGCAAGGCATTTTTATGCCCCCGATGGTAGAGGCTCTTGTGTCAACATTATAGACACAAGGGATCGGCTAGCGTAAAGTGTTTACTTCGCTAGAGGGCACCGAGGCAAAACTAAAGATCTCATAATGTCATGACATACAGAATGGTTTATCACAACGGCATAAATCCATTTATATTTTGAAAACAGCAAAAAATTGAAATACAAGGGTGTTTTGTAAGCCGCACAACACCTGAGCGCAATACGCTAAACGGAACACTGTTAATTCCATAAACAGAAATTTCTCTAACAGATTTATCAAATTTTATTGCATAACAATATTATGATTCATTCATATCCTACTTCACAAAGCAATCTGAGAATTCTCAAAGCCTCTTTACAAAACACATGCTCTGATACAGAATGGAGAACGGATAAATTGTTCGATATATTCATTACAGCAATAACAACGTTATGTATGTTTTGACTAAATGGAAATACAAAACAGATGTACAATTTTAATAGCCTATATACATAATACCATTTATGTAGCAGTACACCTCTGATTCATAAAGAGGAATTATGCATTACGAACAGCGGATGACGGATGACAGTTCAATTCATGTACAAATTCAAAAATCAGTTTAAGACAAAAATCATTTCATATGATATATGCAAATCTAAGCTTTTTAACAAGCTTGTAATGGTTAAACGCATATGGCAGTGATACGACAATCATGAAAAGTAACAACACATGTTCACATTAAACATAGGGACAAAATGTATATACAACATAGAGATGTTACATGTTGTTACAGAATAAGTGTATTTTCAAATTGGAGCATCTAAAATGTCCTTAACAGATACGTCATCCCTAAGACACATTTCTTCTAAGGAGTTAATCTTCAGAGAAGTCACTTCAGCTATGGCCGCCTGCAGCTTAGCACCAGTATCTGGTTTGATGTGTTTTGTAATTACATCTGGTAAAGGGTCAGGCCTTACAGGTAATGCATTTAAAACCTCCTTCGTTGCATCTGAAAGGTTACTTTCTGTAGATGCCACCAGATACCTATCAAACGTCTGACCCACAAGTGAAGAGCCAAACACCCTATGCACAAGACCAGGGACACCAGCCTTTAAATCAGTAAAATTCTTTTCAGCATCAGCAACAGCAGCAATCTTCTCCTCCAACAACTTATTCTTCTCCTCAAGCAACTTCTTTAGCTCCTCATTAATCTTCACCAGCTTATCATTCTCTTGCATAAACTTCTCCTTCTCCACCCTTTCTGCAACACATTTTGTTTCCACCACCTGCAACAACTCCTCCTTCTTCTTAAAAGCATCCTCTACAGTCTTCAACTTTGAATTTGCATTTTTCAAGTCAACTTCAAGCCCTTTTACCTTGTTGGCATTATGAACAGCATTGGTAACTGTAGCGACCCGACAAAATCGTCATTGACGGCGCCGCTAACTTAGGTCCCGTTACGTGGTCGTAGTCCCTATATGAGACTCGTTTGACCAAAATTATGTCGCGTCCTTTTGAAATGTATCATGCTTGCAAAGTTTAGTTTACAAAACCGTTCGACAACAATTTCAAGTTTGTAAAAGTATAAATTATAAATGAGATAACTTGCGACATAATTAGTTTAAAATCACAGTTGCTATAAATAGCGTAAGTATGTAAACGATATGTTTGAATCCAAAGGTGCTATCACTAGCGTATGTATGTATGTATGCTTGACCCCAAGCAAGAAATCAGAGTGTATGCATGTATGCTTAACTCCAAGCAAGTATGAGTGTACGCGGAAGCATGTATCAAATACCCAAGTATGAACCTGAGAAACATATAGAAAACTGTCAACGAAAAACGTTGGTGAAATCATAGGTGTTTTAGTAAACGTTGTATTTGAACCACAAGATTTAGTATAAGATGATTATCAAAATCATTTGCATTCCAAAGTTGTTGTTTGTATCCCGGGCACCCAATTATCAAACTTAACTGTTTTGCACCCTTTGCGTAGTGTTAGAACATACACTAGACCCGAAAATATATTTCATCCGCTAACGGTAGCGAACCGTCCGAATGAGGCTCGTCAAGCCCATGTGATCACATAATATAAGTTCACGTTTACACCCTGCAAGTGTAACTAATGATAATTGAATTGGGGCTTTTTGTTCAAACCCGTACGTGGAATGTTCATTTTCGTACTTGTGTTCAAGTGTAAAAGTATGATACGTATATGTTTCTCATCCCATAGTTTAAAGCATAAAAGTTGTTGAAAGATGGGACTATGATCTCACCTCGAGTGCACGAGTATAAATGTACTTCACAAAGTAAACGTGTGCATGAATGTTGCTTAGCCTTGACCTAAACAAGTAAGTTGTATCAATTAACCGGTTACGACACAAGGTCGAGCGAAATGTGTTCAATTAGTCCTATGGCTCATTACGACTCGATTATATAGCATGTGAATCACGTTGTCAAGTTTCATGCAAGAATCAAGTATAAAATAAGATTAGAACGATTGTATAAGTGTTTTGTTAAGTTTGACTAAAAGTCAAACTTGGTCAAAGTCAACGAAAAAGTCAACGGGGTCGGGTCGGGTCCCGAACTATTTTTCTGAGGTTTTTATTCATATATAAGCATGTTAGAACAAATTACATGTGAATCGGAGGTGCGTAGCATAGCAAACATTTTTCGAAATTTGACAAAGTAGGTCAGAACCCAAACACGGCTATTGCCGCGCCGCGGCCAGAGGTGTCGCGCCGCGACATTAGGCGTGGCCTGGTACCTGGTTAGTTTCAAAAGTTCAAGTCTTGATCCAAAATTCAATTTAGCACAAAACGCAAACCGTAAACACTTAGAATACGCATCTTATATCATTGGAAAGCTCTTTTGACAAGGAATACAATTAACTACCTTTCACCAAGCAAAAACATCAATTACAATAACCGAAAACTCGTCAATTGATCAAGAAAGGTTTATTTTCAAAGTTTCAAGTTCGTAAAACGTATTTTATGATTCGGGAATTCAATTTACACATACGATATGCCGTTTCGAAGGTAATTAAGCATACATTGCATCTAAACACTTACTAACAACATTAACAAGCATTCAACGCATCAAAAGTTCATTTCAAAGTCTATCAAACCCTAACCAAAATTCACAAAAATCAATAATCATGTGTTTGAAGTTTTCTTAATCAACCTACGCATCAAAACGAAGCTAGTGATACTAGTAACACAATTAAAACATGAACTTTAACAATCAAACAACATTTAATCTTCCAAAATGCAAGATTAAGCAAACCCATTTCAAATGTTCAAACTAGTTACTCAAAACAACAAATCGAGCAAACAAAATATATATTCATGTTACACACGAGCCATAGACACTAACTAACACCATTTCAAGTATAAAAACACGAATTTAGAGAAAATCTAGAGTTTTAGAAATGTTACCCAAACTTGATGAAATTGGTACCAAAATGTAGAGGATGAAGAGAGGATCACGAAAATGTAATTTGTTTTGATGTTTCCTTCTTGATCCGGATTTAGATGATGATTTTATAAAGATGGGTGTTTGAGTTCTAAAATGGAAGAGAGAAAAAGAGGGAGAAGATGAAGTGAGAAATGAATGGATGAGATGGTGGGAGGTGGTGGTGACTAGTTACCAAAATTTGGCCAAGTGCCAAGATTAGTCCCTCAAGTTTCAAAGCGAGTGCGGGAATTAACCAAACGAATATTTTAAAAACGCTCGAGTAAACGAGTGATGTTATAATTAAATGACGGAATTATTATGAACGTTAGTCAACGGAAACTACAAATTTAAATAACGAAAGATATTTATTAAAAAAAAAGACAGTGTTAAAAATAAATTTAATGGAAAAATGCGGGATGTTACAGTAACAATATTGTCTTTAGCTTTTTGCATCTTAAGCCCATCAATCACATGTTGATCAGAAGTACTAATGCTGCAGCAGTAGATTGATAGCTTTGTTTATGAGTCATGGTGGACAGAGAGGAAGACAAATCAGTAATGGTGCTTACCTACAATGAATACAGTAATTCTGATAAGAAAAAAATTATTAGTGAAATGGTGTCCTTAGATTATAAATCTTATAAGGATTACCTTCAAAAACTCAGCAAAACTATCAGATTTGTTAGCAGGATCGTCAAGAAAAGCCTGCAAACCACCCAGTGGTACAGATGGTGGTTGGGTGGATGCAGAAGATTGGGTTGTATCAGTCCCTTTAGGAGTATGCAGAGCTCTGAATGGAGGAGTCTCAAAAGAATCAATATCATCAGTTTCATCATTGTCATTATCATCCTCATCAATCTCAGCAAACTCAGTAATATTACCACCAGCCGTGGTTTCATCATCATGCTCCCTCTGAAGAATCAATCCTATGATAAAGAAAGACAAATAAGTATACTATGAACTTTAACAGTGAAATAAACAAACAATACAAATATGAAGCATACTTCTCTTCTTTGGCTTTTCAGTAGCCTCACTCATTGGGCGCTTCTCAGCACGTTTTGAACTCTTGGCGCTGGACGGTTCAGGAGTACTTTCAATAATCTCCACCTCAGGAGATGGTTGAGCAGTATCACCATCTTCACCCTCAACAGGCCGCTCTGGGCTTTTCAGTTGTTGCTCAAAGGCAGCATCTTTGGCTTTATCAGCCTCAATTTTAGCAGGAGTTTTGGGCCGTTCAGAAACAATTAGTGAAACGCCCCGTCCTAATCCATCTGGACGAAGTCTTCAACAGTTGGTCCCATTGCGAGGTTCTGACCTCTATATGCCATAAACGACTCCATGTAATATGAACAAATGCACAGCGGAAGATTTCTTTTATACCTGAGAATAAACATGCTTTCAAGTGTCAACCAAAAGGTTGGTGAGTTCATAAATTTATCATAAAACAATAAAATTCATCATTTTGATAGACCACAAGATTTAAATCATGCATGGTACAAATGGGCCCGAATCCTATACCCACCTGTAATGTACATGAGATATCTTTTAAATACAGTACACCTTTCTCATGTACGCAACCATTTTACATAAATCTTAGTAATCGTACACATATCTCGTGTACAAAATATCATACACATAACCTGTGTATAAAAATCATTCTCTCGATACATAACATTCATATCAATTGGTCGCAATTATCATGTCCACAAAATTCAATGGTGGCAATTATCATGTCCACATAATTCAATGGTGGCAATTATCATGTCCACATAATTCAACTGTGGCAATTATCATGTCCACATAATTCAACAATAATCCGCAGAACTTCTGTCTGCATAATAATTCATTCGAGGAATGTTTTGCTTGTGTCTATCTCGTCAAACATTTATAAAAGCTTTTCATATATTCGCAGTTCAACATATATTTCAAAAGCATTTAATAAAGCAGTTATAAAAACAGCGCATGTATTCTCAGTCCCAAAAATATAAAGAGTAAAAGGGAGCAAATGAAACTCACAATACGATATTTTGTAGTAAAAAATATGCATACGACGAAACTGAACAATGCAGGGTTGGCCTCGGATTCACGAACCTATATATATATATATATATATATATATATATATATATATATATATATATATATATATATATATATATATATATATATATATATATATATATATATATATATATATATATATATATATATATATATATATATATATATATATATATATATATATATATATATATATTAACACATATAATTGTAATCGAACAATTTATATATTTATTTATTAGTGATATCATTTTATAACTTATATGTTTCATTAAATATTAATATAGTTATATTATGTATTAAGTATATTTTTTTTTACATAATATTATTTGTTTTAAAATAATAGTTATAATAATACTAAATTAGAAATGATAAAAATAATAATAATGTTAATAGAGCTAGAAATGATAATCGTAATATTAATGATAAAAATGATAACTTAAATAAAAATGATACTTTTAATAAGAATGTTAATTTTAATAATAATGACTATAAAAATAATAATTTTTCTAATAATAATAATGATACTAATATTTATATTTTTAATATCTGTAATAACATAATACTAATAATAATTACTAATAACAATAACAATAATAATAATAATAATAATAATAATAATAATAATAATAATAATAATAATAATAATAATAATAATAATAATAATAATAATAATAATAATAACAATAAGTAATAATAATAATAATAATATTATTAATTAATAAGTAAACTACCTCAAAGAAGTATCCCTTTAAGAAATGCCAAAGTCCGGGTTTGAACCCGCGACCTCCCGCTAACCCAATAACATACCAAACCAACTACTCTGTCTAATACTTTCTGTTAGAACTAGGATATTAAATTCGTTTATCCCATTTTATTTCAGTTGCTACTTCTTTCTCTTCTTAACATCATCACCATGATCATTCGTATCATCATCATATATAATAATCATAGAATCTTATTAATCTAACCAAACCATTTAATTATCATCATAAACTTATTATTGCATGTATCATCTTTAATCATTTTCATTTTCATTTTATCCCCACGATCTCAGCATAATTTATAAACATCATTCCTAACCATCATCATTCATGCATCATTATCACTTAACCTCAATCATCATCTACCCGGTATAATCACCAATATCATTCCTCACTCGTAATTATAATCTAATCTCGCTTCGTCACCCTTATCATTTAACTTTCTTTGTTCGTGGTAAAAAAAATATTCGAAACAAAGTTGTTTTAGTGGAAAGGTCTTCGAATCAGCAAGCAACAATTGCAATACTATGGGCTTCGACCAAAATGGGCAGCCCAACAGAATAATACAGGAGGATCATGGCCTAATATCCATCGACCCAATTACAAAAATGAAATTACGGTCCAACTTGCAGGAAGTTCACGGCCCATATAAAAAAATCCAAAGAACCGTTTGTTTTTATAATAGATTTCGAGATGGACATGTGGGAAACAAGCCAGCATAATACTTTTTGTTTTGTTTTCGAATTAGTATAATAGGAAGTAGATGCAGCACTTTAATATCCTTTTCTTTCATAATATGGAACGTGCCATAATCAACTTTGTGATTCTTTTTATCGGCCCACTAGTCACCTTTACATCCAATTAGTAGTAATAATATTTACCTACTCAAGTAGGGTTGTCTACCACAACAATAGAACATGAAATGCATGGTAGCAGCATTTATAATTGGCAACAATAATTAATCGATCGAATAGTAGCATAAACAAATCGAATGACAACAGAAGTGGAAGCAGAAAATAAAGGTGTTGGGTGGCGGTTTGAGTGTTGGTTGTAAGTGATAATTGAAGGAGATAGTTATGGTTTTTAAACAATAAGAAAATGGAAGAGTTTATGTAACAGCAGCAGTTCGATGACAACAACAAATGGTTGTTTGTTGAGCTTCGGTAAAGTCAGGAAACATCACAAAAAAATAGATATAGCAGGTATAAGTACAAGATGATGGTGGTGGCTGTTAGGATGATGGCTGTGGTGTATTTGGACGGGAGAAACAGAAATTACAGATATAACAGCGAAAGAAAGAAAAAAATAGATAGATGGATAGTAACCGTCTGAAATTGGGAAACCGGATGAAGTACAATATACCATGTATCTTCGAGTTGTAGTTGTTTGTGTATTTAAAGAAACGTAACTAGATAGCAAAAGTAAAGACGATAGTAACCCAGCTGCAACCTTGGTGTTCATCTTCCATTATCTTCACGTTAGTGGTTTTAAGTTCTTGGGTTTGTAAATGAAAGTAAAAATAAAAACATGATATCGATGGTGGTTGTGGGTTTGAAGAGGTTGGCGGTTGTAAATGGGTTTTAATGGTGATGATTCGGTGGTGGACATGATCTCATAGAATAATCACACAAAACCTAACAAGTTTAGTAATGGTCTTGTTGATGATGGGTGTTCGGTTTTTGATGGTTGAACCCGGAGGTGAATGATGGTGTTGGAGTGATGGCGGCTTTCAAGGTGGCCGGGTAGAGTGAAGTGAAAGAAGAAGAATGTGATGGGTTTTGTAACTCATATATGTATTTGTATATATATTAAATTATGGTGATGGAAGTCAAATATAGTACCTATATCATTCACACAACACAGTAATCTAACACAGTATCTTAGTTGATATTTTATAATTATGGATGAATTAAAAATGGAATACAGTAGTCTCAATTACAAACTTGATAATTGATTCCATTTGTTGTTATGCGTTCAATCAATGGAAAAAAGTGGAATCAGTAATTTTAATAATAATATTATAATATAAATTAATATAAACGTGTAATAATTTAGCCGTCGCCATTTACGGACTAAATTTCGCTCTCTGTTGTTCATTAGTGGCGGATAAAAGTCTTAAGAAAAATCCCAAATTTTTAAATTAACTATATTTATTTATTTAGGTCATTATGGTATAAAAATTCGATCCTTAATTTGTTAAATAAAAATTACATCAACTTTCCCTCTCATTTATGGGTGAAATATAAAAAGTGTTAAAATTTAACAAGTAGTTCCTAAATACATTTTTAATAAGTTTATAATTTATTTAACTCATTTTCGGATCACCGCTTATTTTAAAATTACATAAGTTTGAATTTAACTTACTTAATATCAATCGAAACATCAGACGAGTATTACAATCATTTAATAATTATATTTAATATACTCTATACATATATTTATTTTTATTTTTATATGTATACACATTTATTCACAAATAATGGTTCATGAATCGTCGAGACTGGTCGAAGGTCAATTGAGTATATGAAACAATTCAAAATTTTTGAGACTCAACATTACAGGCTTTGCTTATCGTGTCGAAATCATATAAAGATTAAGTTTAAATTTGGTTGAAAATTTCCGGGTCGTCACAGTACCTACCCGTTAAAGAAATTTCGTCCCGAAATTTGATCGAGGTCGTCATGGCTAACAATAAAAATGTTTTCATGACGAAAAATAGAGTTTTATCATTATTAATTAATATAGATAAAACGATTCAATTATGTGAAGCGTACGAGTGAAGCTGTCACAAAAGACTGAGATAGAGCTTTAACTTTTGACTTAGTCACTGTGGATTTCCAGAATTCAAGGAATTTAGAGATAATCTTCAAAATCTATAAGATTTGATTCTTTGGGATTTAAGGAAATTAGGATCTCTTCAATTAAATGCGATGATCTACCTCGATTGCTCTTCCTGATAATTTCATTATAAATTAAACTCTTCCGTTCCATTATCCTCACCATTCCTATACTTTTTTTCCTCTATTCCTCTACTATATTTTCCTAACTATCGCATCTGTCATTCTTCTTTTTCCATTTACCGCCGGAGGAATCTATTCACTTCTACTATTACCTTGGGGTTATTGTGTTTATCATACTCCCGTGTCTTTATTTTGCTATTCGTATTAATGTACACGGTTTGTGATTTCTGTATTGTTGTCGGGTTTTATATATTCCTTTATGTTTCGGAGCTCTTTGCCTTTTTCTTCCCTTCTCGATCTCTAGTAAAGTGAGTAACGGTCCAGAATTCGTAAGTATGGAGTTTCGAATGAACTTAATGTTCTAATCAAGAAAGAACGTAATAGCACGATTTGATTTGTCAAATTACCAGAATCACTGAGAATAGAACTATCAAGAATATTTTCTTGATATGTTCAGAGGTTAATTAGAATGAAAGAGTTATGTAACATGACACATGATGATGGTATGATCTACTGTGAACCATCATCACATTTCATTAGAAACTCGGCATGACTTACTGTAATATAATCACGTTGATCAAGTGTCATTATATTATACTAACTCATGCATCAGTTCCCAACATTACTTCAATAACATTCATATTTTAAGCTCGAAAGTTTACAGAATATAGAAACTAACAGTTTCTATATGATGTAACACTGATAGCACGAAGAGATTAATGATTTCAGATAAGAATAGTTATGAAAATATCTTCAGAAATATGGAGGATATTTATAATGAAAGATACTATGATATCTTGGAATTTCTAATATCGAAGGATGGTGAAGAAAATTTGTCCGCAAGAGTTTGGAGTCAGAAGCAAGGTATTCGCTAAAGATTTGATCAGAAACAGAATCATCAGGATTCTTAATGTACAAGTTTAGTCCTTGTGATTTGTTCAGAGACTCCTTCGTAGTTTGCTCAATCAGTTTTTTTTTTTTTAGTTTCAAACTTTTTCTGAGCTTTGCCAACATACTATTCTTTATCATCAACTTCTGACGATTAAGGTCTGTTACAGTTGTCTACAGTTTCTGCTGCTTCATTCAGCTTTGTCAGAATTTGGAGTATTGATTCGTAAGCTGGAGTGCTTTTCATAATTTCGGAAGAGAAGATCATAATTCTAAGAGATAAATGTTATATGTATACCTATAACTGTTGATGTAGATATGCTGCGAGATTTTAAAATACTGATTGCTGATTTCTGAAATTGGTATGGCAGTTCTCGTTACAAGATGCGGATGAGTATAGGATAAGGGTTTCAATTAATGTAATAACTTTTAAGAAAGTCAAAGATCAATGAAGTTGCTGGTAAGTTTACTGCTAATGTGGTGGAATATAAACGGATCTCCGGTAACGATGACGAAAAGGGCATTATATATATCAAGGTTATAGTAAGGCTAATCCGAATGAAAATTAAAGTTGATTTGCTGGAGCTGTGACAAAATTTGCTACTTTGGAAAGAGATTGCAAAGTTATTTTTGGTAATAGTAACGCCAAAGGAGCTAGCACAGATACTTGTTAAACGTTTACTTAGTTTTCGAGAGTTTTCAGGTGCATAACTATATGCATAAATCTTTCCTTCTGTAGCTGAAGTGTGGTTGGTTCATCCTCTTGATTGAGGTGTTTTCAAGAATCATGAAAAGTTTCAACACAGATTGTAATCGTCAAGATACAAATGAGGTTTAAGATGAAAATCAAGTGGCAAACTTGAAGAATTGTTTAGTTTCATATGTTATAATCAATATTTTAATTCATTTTAATTGTCCACTGTTGGTAGTCCTCAGTTGATTAGTCCACAGTTAGCTAGGAACAGTTAGCTAGGATTTTGTTAGCGTGGATTCTTAACAAAATTTCTCATAGTTAATTTGTTTGTTTCTAACAAATTTTATTCCGTCAATGTTTTCTTCATTATACCACTTGTTGGATTCTAATAGGTCAAAATCCAATTATGAAAGTTGAATGGAAATGGTTATTCTGTGGTGATCGGATTCATATATCTGTGGATGTAAGTAGGATAGGAAATGGCTGTTGAATCAGGTTTGAAGAATGTACAGTGTAACTTATTAATGTGAAATCTTAAATATTCCTCGGGTATTACCTACTCGTTAAAATATTTTCATCATTAACAGTTTGTACGAAAGAATTTTTAATCACAATCTTTATGAAAATATATATACATATATATTTTCTTCAGATGTAATTATGGATTTAATGAGTCAATATAATATTAGACTCATTTGATTCTCGATTTGAGCTAGAATAAGTAATCTCTAAAACTATTAGGATCCTCATATTCTTCGCAGAATATTAATGAAGTTATGGTTCAATACTTCATCGTTAATTGCTGTTGGTACTTACTGGTATTCATGGTGCGTATGATGTTGATGTTCATGGAACAGATTGTGAAATTGAGGCTTGGGATACGAATGTTGTTGTTGGTGGTACTGTTGGTGCCGGTAATGTTGCTGAAGCTGGTACATTTTGCACCATACTTTTCAAGGGTATAACTCGAGTGTGAAGCTCGTTCACTTATTACTCCGGGATGATTGTCGGTCGGAACGAGTGGATGTATAAGGTTTTGAATTTGAGATAGTATATAATGATGGCGAGATATTCGGTAATGAGGGTGAAAAAGGTGTTTCAGATTGGTTCGCCGGTGAGCGGGTCAAGTACTCCAAGGTTAGGTGGTAGATTCGGTTCATGATATGTAGTACCTTCTTCCCTTCTCCATAGGGTGAGTACGTCGCGAACCCACCCCCATTTCATCCAGTAATCACGGTAGTTGATTGGTTGGTGTGCTCCTGTCACGCTGTCTTCGGAGTCATAGGAACGTGGTTGATTTGTAGAGGCCATCTTACGCGATCACAGAAAAGATTTTTGGTATGAAGAGTTTAGTGACAACAATTGATAGTTGGATGTATTCTCAGTGCATAATATGCAAAGATATATATAATACCAGGATCCCTTAAATTACGGAAAAATTTACGAGAGATATCAGGCAAGGTCTACAGTAACAGATACGCTAAGATATGGATTAGCAGATACGCTAAGATATGAATTTTGTCTATACACTATTCATGCAATCAATGCAGTAAGATGTGTTTAAACTAAGAATGATAAGCAGGTAATTTTTGACAAGAAATGATAAGCAAAACTTTTGACATGCAGACCAGGTTCAAGTCCAGACTCATTAATATAACCTAACAACTACTAGGTCGAAGTCCAGACTTCACTAATGCATCCTAACAACTCCTAGTTAGACCCACTAATGTCGACCTGGTTCGCTACGACCACCGCTCTGATACCAACTGAAACGCCCCGTCCTAATCCATCTGGACGAAGTCTTCAACAGTTGGTCCCATTGCGAGGTTCTGACCTCTATATGCCATAAACGACTCCATGAAATATGAACAAATGCACAGCGGAAGATTTCTTTTATACCTGGGAATAAACATGCTTTCAAGTGTCAACCAAAAGGTTGGTGAGTTCATAAATTTACCATAAAACAATAAAATTCATCATTTTGATAGACCACAAGATTTAAATCATGCATGGTACAAATGGGCCCGAATCCTATACTCACCTGTAATGTACATGCGATATCTTTTAAATACAGTACACCTTTCTCATGTACGCAACCATTTTACATAAATCTTGGTAATCGTACACATATCTCGTGTACAAAATATCATACACATAACCTGTGTATAAAAATCATTCTCTCGATACATAACATTCATATCAATTGGTGGCAATTATCATGTCCACAAAATTCAATGGTGGCAATTATCATGTCCACATAATTCAATGGTGGCAATTATCATGTCCACATAATTCAACTGTGGCAATTATCATGTCCACATAATTCAACTGTGGCAATTATCATGTCCACATAATTCAACAATAATCCGCAGAACTTCTGTCTGCATAATAATTCATTCGAGGAATATTTTGCTTGTGTCTATCTCGTCAAACATTTATAAAAGCTTTTCATATATTCGCAGTTCAACATATATTTCAAAAGCATTTAATAAAGCAGTTATAAAAACAGCGCATGTATTCTCAGTCCCAAAAATATAAAGAGTAAAAGGGAGCAAATGAAACTCACAATACGATATTTTGTAGTAAAAAATATGCATACGACGAAACTGAACAATGCAGGGTTGGCCTCGGATTCACGAACCTATATCATTTATATATATATATATATATATATATATATATATATATATATATATATATATATATATATATATATATATATATATATATATATATATATTAACACATATAATTGTAATCGAACAATTTATATATTTATTTATTAGTGATATCATTTTATAACTTATATGTTTCATTAAATATTAATATAGTTATATTATGTATTAAGTATATTTTTTTTACATAATATTATTTGTTTTAAAATAATAGTTATAATAATACTAAATTAGAAATGATAAAAATAATAATAATGTTAATAGAGCTAGAAATGATAATCATAATATTAATGATAAAAGTGATAACTTAAATAAAAATGATACTTTTAATAAGAATGTTAATTTTAATAATAATGACTATAAAAATAATAATTTTTCTAATAATAATAATGATACTAATATTTATATTTTTAATATCTGTAATAACATAATACTAATAATAATTACTAATAACAATAACAATAATAATAATAATAATAATAATAATAATAATAATAATAATAATAATAATAATAATAATAATAATAATAATAATAATAATAATAATAATAATAATAATAATAATAATTGTTTCGAAGGTTGGCGCTGCTATGGTTGGCCAGTCTTTGGGAAGTTACTTCGATGGTCTTCAATTTGGTGTTGGTGTTTCTTCAGGTGGTGAGGCTATTCTTCATGCTGTGAATCGGTTGATTGAGGATCGTGGCTCTGATGTTGGCCTCTCTATGTTATTAGTTGATTTTCAAAATGCATTCAATCTTGTTGATCGTACGTTCATGCTACGTGAAGTTCGCCGCCTTTGTCCGAGCATTTCTCAGTGGGTTGAATTTTGCTACTCTAATCCAGCAAGATTGTATTATGGGAACCACACCTTATGGTCTTCTCAGGGGGTGCAACAGGGTGATCCCCTTGGTCCGCTGCTTTTTGCTTTGGTCTTACAACCCTTGGTTTCTAAAATCAGAGATAATTTTGAGGTTTATCTTCAGGCGTGGTATTTGGATGATGGCACTATTATTGGGGACACTTTGGTGGTGGGGAAGGTTTTGCATTTGATTATGGGGGATGGGCCTCGTTTTGGGCTACATCTCAACGTTGAAAAAACAGAAATTTTCTGGCCTACGGAGGACCCTCGCAGTAGGCAAGTAGGTGTCTTTCCTCCTAATATTTCTCGGCCTTTAAATGGTGTTAAGTTGCTTGGGGCCCCCGCAAGTTCCGATCTTGGTTTTAGTAGTGAACTGGTGATGCAAAGGGTGACCAAGTCCATTGCGCTTATGGATAAGGTTGCTAAGCTTGATGATCCTCAGTGTGAGTTGTTGTTGCTTAGGGCATGTACGGGAGTTTCTAAACTATACTTTACCTTGCGTACTTGTCCTCCTAGTATATTTGAAGCGGCTCAACGCGCTTTCGATGGAGCCCTTCGATCTTCCTTGGAGCGTATTGTTACTGCTTCAGGGCCTGGGTTTGGTGATTGGCAGTGGCGGCTTGCCACCTTGCCACCTTGCCATTTGCATTTGGAGGGCTTGGTGTTTATTCTGCGGGAGATGTTTGTCATTATGCTTTTCTGGCTTCTCGATTACAGTCTGTTGGGTTGCAGACCAAGCTCCTACGTCATGCGGGTATTGCTGGTCTTGGTCGTGCTTTTGAAGATGCATTGGGTATGTTTAATAAAACGGTTGGGTTTGATATTTTAGGTAATCAGAGTGAGGTCGCTGCCCCCATACTCATGAAGAAATTGGCAGATGTTTATTTCACAAAGGTTACCGCTTCTGCAGAATCCACTTTTTCATTATCTCCCCGACAATCGGCCTTATGGAAATCGCAGCAGGGTGATCACACCTCTGCTTGGCTAAGGGCAGTCCCTATTTTGGGGTTGGGTCAGACGATGAACGCAAAGACTTACCGATGTGTGTTGTGATACCGCTTGGGTGTTCCATTGTTCTCTATCTCGACGGCATGCTCTGCCTGTTCAAGGGTTTTTACTGGAGATATTTTCGGGGATCACGTGGTGTCTTGTGCTGGTATGTTGGGTATTAAGCATCGACATAATGTTGTTCGGGATTCCCTTGTTGATGTTTGTTATCGATCTGGGATTTCAGCGAGAAAGGAGGTTGACATTGGGTTGTCTGGAGGGAACGACAGGGCCCTCAGACCTGCAGATGTGTTACTTTATTCCTGGGATTGTGGTCGCGATGTTTGTGTTGACTTGACAGGGTCTTCTCCTTTGACACAGTCTGGGCTTTCTGACTTTGTCCCTGGACGTGCTGTGGTTGATGCGGCTCGTCGGAAGCGGGTCAAGTACGAATCTAGCTGTCAGGCGATTGGTTATGGTTTCATTCCTTTCTCATTTTCTTCCCTTGGGGAATTAGAAAAGGATGCTGTTTCTTTGCTAAAGCGGGTTCAGAAGAGTTCGATGGCGCAAGATATTGGTGCCGGTGCTGCTGCTCATATTTTTACTAGGATAGGTTTTGCTATTGCTAGAGGTGTGGGGGCCCAGATTGTCTCTAGGCTTCCCACTAATTTTTTGTAAGTTTTAATACTTTTAAGTTTAATAAAAATAATAATAATAATAATAATAATAATAATAATAATAATAATAATAATAACAACAATAAGTAATAATAATAATAATATTATTATTAATTAATAAGTAAACTACCTCAAAGAAGTAGCCCTTTAAGAAATGCCAAAGTCCGGGTTTGAACCCGCGACCTCCCGCTAACCCGATAACATACCAAACCAACTACTCTGTCTAATACTTTCTGTTAGAACTAGGATATTAAATTCTTTTATCCCATTTTATTTCAGTTGCTACTTCTTTCTCTTCTTAACATCATCACCATGATCATTCGTATCATCATCATATATAATAATCATAGAATCTTATTAATCTAACCAAACCATTTAATTATCATCATAAACTTATTATTGCATGTATCATCTTTAATCATTTTCGTTTTCATTTTATCCCCACGATCATCACTATCTAATCTCCTCATAATAATCATTATTATCAACACCATATAATCATCATGATTATGATCTTCAGCATAATTTATAAACATCATTCCTAACCATCATCATTCATGCATCATTATCACTTAACCTCAATCATCATCTACCCGATATAATCACCAATATCATTCCTCACTCGTAATTATAATCTAATCTCGCTTTGTCACCCTTATCATTTAACTTTCTTTGTTCGTGGTAAAAAAAATATTTGAAACAAAGTTGTTTTAGTGGAAAGGTCTTCGAATCAGCAAGCAACAATTGCAATACTATGGGCTTCGACCAAAATGGGCAGCTCAACAGAATAATACAGGAGGATCATGGCCTAATATCCATCGACCCAATTACAAAAATGAAATTACGGTCCAACTTGCAGGAAGTTCACGGCCCATATAAAAAAAATCCAAAGAACCGTTTGTTTTTATAATAGATTTCGAGATGGACATGTGGGAAACAAGCCAGCATAATACTTTTTTTTTTGTTTTCGAATTAGTATAATATGAAGTAGATGCAGCACTTTAATATCCTTTTCTTTCATAATATGGAACGTGCCACAATCAACTTTGTGATTCTTTTTATCGGCCCTCTAGTCACCTTTACATCCAATTAGTAGTAATAATATTTACCTACTCAAGTAGGGTTGTCTGCCACAACAATAGAACATGAAATGCATGGTAGCAGCATTTATAATTGGCAACAATAATTAATCGATCGAATAGTAGCATAAACAAATCGAATGACAACAGAAGTGGAAGCAGAAAATAAAGGTGTTGGGTGGCGGTTTGAGTGTTGGTTGTAAGTGATAATTGAAGGAGATAGTTATGGTTTTTAAACAATAAGAAAATGGAAGAGTTTATGTAACAGCAGCAGTTCGATGACAACAACAAATGGTTGTTTGTTGAGCTTCGGTAAAGCCAGGAAACATCACAAAAAAATAGATACAGCAGGTATAAGTACAAGATGATGGTGGTGGCTGTTAGGATGATGGCTGTGGTGTATTTGGACGGGAGAAACAGAAATTACAGATATAACAGCGAAAGAAAGAAAAAGGTTATAATTGTGTTTTTAGAATGATTAATCGCTGATGGTAATATTGTGGAATATAAAAGGTTCCCCAGTAACAATAAAGAGTACGCATATATATCGCGGTTATAATAAAGTTGTTTCGGATGAAAAGTCAGAGTTGACTTGCTGGAGCTGTGACAAAATTAGCTACTTTGGAAAGGGATTGCAAAGCGATCTTCGGTAATAACAATGTCAAAGGAACTAGAACAGATACGTGTCAAACGTTTACTCAGTTTCCGAGGGTTTTTCAGGTGCATAACTATATGCATCAATCTTTTCTTCCATAGATGAAGTGCGGTTGGTTTATCCTCTCGATTGAGTTGTTTTTAAGAATCATGATAGATTTGAACGCTGATTGTAATCGTCGAGATACAATGAGGTTTAAGATGAAATCAAGTGGCAATCTTGAAGAAATGTTTAGTTTCATATGTTATAATCAATATTTTAATTCATTTTAATTGTCCAATGTCATTAGTCCACAGTCGATAGTCCACAGTAACAGTCTAATAATTCATATATAGTTTAATATATAATATACGAATTAATTAATACGTGTCGTGACCCGTATACGTCTCAGACTCGATCACAACTCAAACTATATATATTATTGTAGAATCAACCACAACCCTGTATAGAGAACTCGATCATTACTGCATATAGAGTGTCTATGGTGATTCCAAATAATATATATAGATGCGTCGATATGATATGTCAAAACATTGTATACGTGTCCCGATATTTAAAGTGCGTAAAATAATTACAGAAATTAAATGACGATAAATAAAAGAGCGATAATTAAATTGCGATAAATAAACTGCGATAAATAAAAAGTAATCAGTTAGCTAGGAACAGTTAGCTGGAACAGTTAGCATGGATTATTAACAAAATTTTTCATAGTTAATTTGTTTGTTTCTAACAGATTTTATTTTGTCATATGTTTTCTTCATATGCCACTTGTTGGATTCTGGGAAATCAAAATCCAAATATGAAATTGAATGAAAATGGTTATTCTGCGGTGAACGGATACGTATATCGGTGGTTGTAAGTAGGATAGTAAATGACTGTTGAATCAGCTTCGACGAATGTACAATGTAACTTATTAAGATGAAATCTAATTATTCCTCGGGTATTACCTACCCGTTAAAAAAATATTTTCACCATTAATATTTTGTACAAAAGAACTTTTAATTACAATCTTTATGAAAACATATATACATATATATTTTCTTCAGATGAAATCATGAATTTAATGAGTTAATATGATATTAATCTCATTTGCTTTTCGGTTTGAGCTAGAATAAGAAATCTCTAAAACTTTTTGAAACCACATATTCTTCACAGAATATCAATGAAGTTATGGATCAATACTTCATCGTTCATTATTGTTGGTACTCCTTGGTATCTATGGTGCGTATGATGTTGATGTTTGTGGGACAGATTATGATGTCGAGACGTGTGATGCGGATGTTGTTTGTTAGTGGTGATGATGGTATTGTTGATGTTATTGATGGTGGTGCTGATTATGCTGCTGCTGCTACTGCTGGTATTTGCAACATTCGCACCATGTTCTCCAAAGCCATCACGCGAGCGCGAAGTTCGTTAACTTCTGCTAGTACACCGGGATGATTGGCGGTTGGAGCGAGCGAATGAACAAGATTTGTAATATGGGATAGTATATAATCGTGACGAGATTCTCTAGAAATGAGAGAGAAAATGGTGTTTCGAATAGGTTCGCCGGTAAGTGCTTCAGGTTCATCGCCAAGAGGGCAATTTGGTGGATGGAATGGATCACCTTCTTCTTGTCTCCAGTGATTTAGTATATTACGAACCCATCCCCAATTCATCCAGAATAGATGATGGGAAATTGGTTGATCCATTCCGGTGAAGCTGCTTTCGGAGCCCGAATGGAAGTTCATATCGGCATAACTGTCGGAATCTGAAGAATTCGAACTAGTTGCGGAATCCATCTTGTATAATGGGGAAAATGAATTTTTGATATGGAATAGATTATAGGAGTTAGATTTGGTACTCTTCAATACATAATTTACATATGTATATATAATACCAAAATCCCGTAAATTACGGAGAATCTTTGAAAAGATATCAGTCAAAGTTTGCAATAGCAGATATGCTAAGATAAGAATTCGTCTATACACTATCAATGCATTAAATGAAGTAAAACATGTCTAGACTTATGAATGATAAGCAGGTAATTTCCTAAGGATGATAAGTAGATGATTTCCGACTAGAAATGATAAGCAAAACTTTTGACATGTAGACACGGTCGAAGTCCAGACTCATTAATGCATCCTAACATCTACTAGTTAGACACACTAATGCAAGACCTGGTTCGCTACGACCACCGCTCTGATACCAACTAAAAGGACCCGTCCTAATCCACCAGGACAAAGTCATTAACATTTGGTCCCATTGCGATGATCGGCTCCAAGTAATGTCCTTATATTGAGCAAATGCACAGCGGAAGACTTAATTCGTACCTGAGAATAAACATGATTTAAAGTGTCAACCAAAAGGTTGGTGAGTTAATAGGTTTATCATAACAATCATTTCAATATGTTAAAAGACAACAAGATTTCATAATCATAAACATAATACACTCGCAAGTGTATGTAAAGCATTCTAAGTGGTTGAGCACTTGGTAACCATACTTAACATTTAATCAACATCGCATATTCCCTTTATTATGAAATCTCACTACACCGTACCAATTGTAGTCACCGAAACGAAGTACTGTGCAACCGTTGAATACTGGTCGTCCAGTCCGGTAGGGGTTGTCAGGCCCGATAGATCTATCAACAGGATTCGCGTTTACAATACCCATGTAAATAGTAGTTACCAAGCTACAGGGAAATATGCCAGTGGTATAACTCAACGTAGAATATATTTTTAAGTACTTGTGTCTATTTTGTAAACATTTATAAAAGCAGCGCATGTATTCTCAGCCCAAAAATATATATTGCAAAAGCAATTAAAAAGGGAGCAAATGAAACTCACTTTTACCTTGAAGGTATTTAATTCGACTTGGTCTCCAATAGATATCACGAACCTAACCATATATATAATATATCAACATATTTTCTTTTTAAGTAATCGTTACATATATATATACTTTTAATACTTTTAATATTTTCTTAGTCCGTAGTTAGCAGTCCGATGTTAGTGGTCCACAATTAGTTGCTTAAATAAAATAAATAAAGACCTCATCGTATTCGTATTGATCAGAATTAATCTCGACCCATGGTACCATGTTGTCAAATGACGTGTTGCGTACATAAAGTACCGTGTTGTCAAATGACGTGTTGCGTACAATCATGAGGTCTTATGATTAATCTTCTCGTGTTGTTTACTGGTGGTCCTGAAATATATCAAATCAAATCATAAGTAATTATATAAAAAATATCATATTAATTAGAAAAGATATGATTAATTTACTTTTTCTCCAAATATTTTCGTAGCTAAACTAGCTTCGGATACCCAATCTTGTTTTAGTCGTAGTTTCTTCATTACAACTCCGTTTTTGTTGATTCAACTTGCCACTTTCTTGGATCGAGTCAAATTTTAAGAATATGAACTGAAAATACCTTAGTTTGTAATCGAAATCATAGGTTATAGGTCAAACTTTGGTGAAACTTATGAAAGTGATCATTTTCCATCATAAAAACAACATTTAATGATCATTTTTCTAAAAATACTTACACTTTGAGTTAAACAATGAAATTTTTATGTGTTAACATATTCATAAGAAATATCATTTTTTCAGAACATGAACTTTCAATTCAAAGTTCAAGATGGTTTTTAATTATCCAACCCAAAACAGCCCCCGGTTGTACTCTGACGACGTAGATTCAGTTTTTAAGATGTTCTTTGTAAAACCAAGTTATATCTTGTTAGGTTAGCATATCATTATGATATATTACAGGTCTTGAAGTGTTTTAAAAGTCAATTTAGAAGGATTTATTTAGTTTGCGAACAAGTTTGAAATCATTCAAACTATGTTCTTGTTGTTAAAATTTTATACCACAAAATAAGATAGCTATATGAATATGAATTGAATAAGATTATGAACAAGGTTACTACCTCAAGTTACTTGGACAAAGTTACTGCAAAAGATAAGAAATAATCTTGGAATCAAAGAGTGGTGGAGTTAGATCAAAAGGTTGGAAGTAAACTTCTTCAAATGGGTGGTTATTTTGATATGTTCTTGAAAGAGTTTTCTTATGGTGTTGAAGGCTTGTAATTGAAGCTAAATGATGGGGAAAATGCTTGGAGATGATCAAGTATGAAGTTAGGAGTATTATTAGAGAGAAATGAGGGTGTAGGTATGAGAAAATGGAGTGAAGAAATGGTGTTCATTTATAAAAACGTTTTTAGTTTATAAAGAAAGAAAAGGATTCCTAATTTTGTTTTCTTACTAATAATTCATACTACTTGACAAATCCTAGTTACCTCATATCTAGGGCAGTAATAATGTTGATTAGGATGTTGATTTGATGTGTATATACTAATAGTAAATACGTATAGAAGCTGGGTATGATACGGGTACATATACCCTAGATATACGTATAGAAATCTTGAGGAAACGGAATGAGAATTCAAATATAGCTATCTTTTGTGAATATAATTATATTGTTTTATGTATTTAAGTCCTTAAAAAGTGATTAAATACATTATATATACGATACATGTATAAGCATTATAGATTATAAGTATATATATCAAAGAATGTTACGTATAGTTATCGTTTTGAAAACTTAAGTTAGTAGTTTCAAAATATACTTATAACTCATTGTCATTAGTACACAATGAGATGTTAAACCATCCTTAGATCATTTTAAATATATATAAATACATATATATACACAAACGTATAATTATCGTATGTTATATAGTTCGTGATATCATCGGTCATATTGGACGGTCAAACGTTATGTAAAACTCTTTTCAAAAACACAAGTCTCAACAATTTGGATTGCTTATCATGTTGGTATGGTTTAATTTATGTAAATATTAATCTCATAAGTATAATTTGGTCGAATATTCCGGGTCATTACAGATTCCATTTGTTGTTATGCGTTCAATCAATGGAAAAAAGTGGAATCAATAATTTTAATAATAATATTATAATATAAATTAATATAAACGTGTAATAATTTAGCCGTCGCCATTTACGGACTAAATTTCGCTCTCTGTTGTTCATTAGTGGCGGATAAAAGTCTTCAGAAAAATCCCAAATTTTTAAATTAACTATATTTATTTATTTAGGTCATTATGGTACAAAAATTCGATCCTTAATTTGTTAAATAAAAATTACATCAACTGTCCCTCTCATTTATGGGTGAAATATAAAAAGTGTTAAAATTTAACAAGTAGTTCCTAAATACCTTTTTTAATAAGTTTATAATTTATTTAACTCATTTTCGAATCACCGCTTATTTTAAAATTACATAAGTTTGAATTTAACTTACTTAATATCAATCGAAACATCAGACGAGTATTACAATCATTTAATAATTATATTTAATATACTCTATACATATATTTATTTTTATTTTTATATGTATACACATTTATTCACAAATAATGGTTCGTGAATCATCGAGACTGGTCGAAGGTCAATTGAATATATGAAACAATTCAAAATTTTTGAGACTCAACATTACAGGCTTTGCTTATCGTGTCGAAATCATATAAAGATTAAGTTTAAATTTGGTTGAAAATTTCTGGGTCGTCACAATTAGGGGATCTAGATTGGTCTTCTTAAAGGTTCTGTAAACCTGCATCTCTCCTTCTGTAAACAGGCAACATACCAAGCAAGCAGAAACATATATAAGAAAACATGTATATAACTTATGACAACATAAGAAAGAACAGAATATGTCAATAAAGGTGCCTACCAAGGCCTTCCCAGCGTAGCACCGGTGTAAATTCAGCACGCCAATTGTTACTCATTTTACAGAGAACCAATATGGCTTCATAATCATTATATGACCGTTGTGGAAATTTGAATGTCTTCAAAGTGTCAAGAATAAAATTTTCATCATAAGATAATGTGGTAGACTTGCTAACTCCTATGGTAGTTTTTCTCCAACCACGAACGCATGACCAGGCATCCTGAACAACCCTTTCATTGACAAAGAAATAGGGATCTTTCCAGTTCTTTAAAGAACTTTCCTTCACCCCAATAAAAGCCTTATTCGGTTTACAGTCGAATGTTTACCAGCGTTTGCTAACTAATCTAGTTCTAAATAATTCATGGAAAATATTCACATTGGGGGCTTCTCCTACAGAATTACAGTACATTTCAAAAAGAATAATTTTTTGTAAACCTAATGGATAAATTTGACTAAACCCTATTGTAGTGACCCGAACTTTTCCATGTTTATATATATATTAAATGAAATTGTTATTTACATGATTAAGTGTTTTCAACATGTTAAGCAATCAAACTTGTTAAGACTTGATTAATTGAAATAGGTTTCATATAGACAATTGACCCCCCAAGTTGACCGGTGATTCACGAACGTTAAAACTTGTAAAAACTATACGATGACATATATATGGTTATATATATAGTTAACATGATTTTATTATAAGTATGTATCTCATTAGGTATTTTAACAATGAGTTATATACATAAAAATGAGACTATTAATTTAAGAAACTCGAAAACGATATATATAACGATTATCGTTATAACAATGTCTTACTAGGTACATATGAATCATATTTTATATTGTTGGTTAATTATGTTAAATGATAAGTAAATATATTATTAAGTGTATTAATAATGAAATACATATGTAAAAATAAGACTACTAACTTAATGATTTCGAAACGAGACATATATGTAACGATTATCGTTGTAACGACATTTAACTGTATATATATTATACTAAGATATATTATATATCATAATATCATGATAATATAACAATTTAACATCTCATTTGTTATAATAAACAATGGGTTAACAACATTCAACAAGATCGTTAACCTAAAGGTTTCAAAACAACATTTACATGTAACGACTAACGATGACTTAACGACTCAGTTAAAATGTATATACATGTAGTGTTTTAATATGTATTCATACACTTTTGAAAGACTTCAAGAAACTTATCAAAATACTTCTACTTAACAAAAATGCTTACAATTACATCCTCGTTCAGTTTCATCAACAATTCTACTCGTATGCACTCGTATTCGTACTCGTACAATACACAGCTTTTAGATGTATGTACTATTGGTATATACACTCCAATGATTAGCTCTTAGCAGCCCATGTGAGTCACCTAACACATGTAGGAACCATCATTTGACAACTAGCATGAAATATCTCATAAAATTACAAAAATATGAGTAATCATTCATGACTTATTTACATGAAAATAAAATTACATATCCTTTATATCTAATCCATACACCAACTACCAAAAACACCTACAAACACTTTCATTCTTCAATTTTCTTCATCTAATTTATCTCTCTCAAGTTCTATCTTCAAGTTCTAAGTGTTCTTCATAAATTCCAAAAGTTCTAGTTTCATAAAATCAAGAATACTTCCAAGATTGCAAGTTTAGTTCCAAGTTTTCTAAATCCATTCCAAGTAATCATCCAAGATCAAGAAACTTTTGTTACTTACAGTAGGTTATCTTTCTAATACAAGGTAATAATCATATTCAAACTTTAATTCAATTTCTATAACTATAACAATCTTATTTCGAGTGGAAATCTTACTTGAAATTGTTTTCGTGTCATGATTCTGCTTCAAGAACTTTCAAGCCATCCAAGGATCCTTTGAAGCTAGATCTATTTTTCTCATTTCTAGTAGGTTTATCCAAGGAACTTGAGGTAGTAATGATGTTCATAACATCATTTGATTCATATATATAAAGCTATCTTATTCGAAGGTTTAAACTTGTAATCACTAGAACATAGTTTAGTTAATTCTAAACTTGTTCGCAAATAAAATTTAATCCTTCTAACTTGACTTTTAAAATCAACTAAACACATGTTCTATATCTATATTATATTCTAACTTAATGATTTAAAACCTGAAAACACGAAAAACACCGTAAAATCGGATTTACGCCGTCGTAGTAACACCGCGGGCTGTTTTGGGTTAGTTAATTAAAAACTATGATAAACTTTGATTTAAAAGTTGTTATTCTGGAAAAATGATTTTTATTATAAACATGAAACTATATCCAAAAATTATGGTTAAACTCAAAGTGAAAGTATGTTTTCTAAAATGGTCATCTAGACGTCGTTCTTTCGACTGAAATGACTACCTTTACAAAAATAACTTGTAACTTATTTTTCCGACTATAAACCTATACTTTTTATATTTAGATTCATAAAATAGAGTTCAATATGAAATCATAGCAATTTGATTCACTCAAAACGGATTTAAAATGAAGAAGTTATGGGTAAAACAAGATTGGAAAATTTTTCTCATTTTAGCTACGTGAAAATTGGTAACAAATCTATTCCAACCATAACTTAATCAACTTGTATTGTATATTATGTAATCTTGAGATACCATAGACACGTATACAATGTTTCGACCTATCATGTCGACACATCTACATATATTTCGGAACAACCATAGACACTCTATATGTGAATGTTGGAGTTAGCTATACAGGGTTGAGGTTGATTTCAAAATATATATAGTTTGAGTTGTGATCAATACTGAGATACGTATACACTAGGTCATGGATTGATTCAAGATAATATTTATCGATTTATTTCTGTACATCTAACCGTGGACAACTAGTTGTAGGTTACTAACGAGGACAGCTGACTTAATAAACTTAAAACATCAAAATATATTAAAAGTATTGTAAATATATTTTGAACATACTTTGATATATATGTATATATTGTTATAGGTTCGTGAATCAACCAGTGGCCAAGTCTTACTTCCTGACGAAGTAAAAATCTGTGAAAGTGAGTTATAGTCCCACTTTTAAAATCTAATATTTTTGAGATGAGAATACATGCAGGTTTTATAAATGATTTACAAAATAGACACAAGTACGTGAAACTACATTCTATGGTTGAATTATCAAAATCGAATATTGTGACAACCCGGAAATTTCCAATCAAATTTAAACTTTATCTTTATATTATTCCGACACGATAAGCAAAGTTTGTTAAGTTAAATCTCAAGAATTTTAAACTGTGTTCATACATTCATTATAACCTCGACCAAATTCCGACGATTCATGAATCGTTATATATAAATAGATATGTATATATATGTGTATATATATATATATATATATATATATATATATATATATATATATATATATATATATATATATATATATATATATATATTATAACTTGAGAATATTAACAAAGTATTAAACGTATATTACTTTACACGAACGCATTTGTTTCAATATGTTTATCGATGGAATTAGAAGATAATATCAAATGATTGATTTATCAGATACATTGTGATATGATTACGGGTCTATGTTATGAGGTCCACTGTCATTTAAGAAATCTATTCTTTTTGACAACATTCGGAAAATGGTAAAGTGATTTATAAGTAAGAACGTGGAGTGTAAATAACTTAGATGTTGGATATCGACAAGTTAAGTAACTCAACATTTTTCATACGTTTATTTAACCTTTGGACTTTATCCCATGCTTCACCAACAGACCGTAATTTAAAAACTTGAAACCTATTATGAATATATATGATTCTACTTTTCTAAAACGTTTTATGATATAACGATTTCCATTATTTTAACCTTTTAACAAAATGATTCTTAAATATATTTAGTTTTGGAAAACAAAATTATCATATTTATTTGATTTATTTTCAAATGTACAAAAACGTTTTTAGTTTAAAAAGAACTTTATTATTAAAACGTATATAACTTTTATAAATATCTAGAACCACTTTTGACAACTCATTACTTAACTAGTATGATAAAGATAACGATATTTATATTTTATTTTATTAAATATAAATAATGATTTAAATTAATTTTATATATATTTATACGCGTATTATACGTACATAGTTTTATACTTTTACTATACTTTAACTTTACCTTTACTTTACTTTAACTTTAATAATTTACTTTAATAATTTATACTTTAATAATTCACTTTAATAATTCATACTTTAATAATTCACTTTAATAATTCATACTTTAATAATTCACTTTAATAATTCATACTTTAATAATTCACTTTAATAATTCATACTTTAGTAATTCACTTTAATAATTCAAAAATCTATTATAAATAAATTCAATAGGTTTCATTATTTTATAGAAACTTGAAATATATTTCTCTAAACTCTCTCAATCGACTTACATATATATATTTACTCAGTATTATTTCAAGATATTATTAGTATACATAAAATACTACGACGAGGTCATGAGCGTATTATTTCAAAATGGATTTTTCGAGCGGGATAGAGCTAAGGAAAACATGGGTTATAGCTATGGAGGTGATGGGTATGGTTCATGGGTATGCTTGTGAGGTCAATCTAGTGTTTATCGTCTCCGTTGCGTCTACGTACCTTTCCTGCAATATTGAATCTCAATATTGATACGTGAGTACTCGTAAATTATTTTTACATATTAATAGTGTATCCCTGACTAGTGCTCGAGAATATAGCGTTATGCATGCTTGTACTTTTGATATTGCCCTTAGATAGGTTATGTTGAATCCTGAATTAGTTACACTTGCGGTTGAGATAAGGTATAAGATATGCATGTCCTTGGAAGGCTAGCGAAAAATTGAGAACTTTTCATTTAGATATCGAATGGGTTCGATGAACGGATTAGAAGTTATAGTCAATTGAATTTTTATAAAAATGATTATTATTATCGTCGTTATTATCGTCGTTCTAGTTTTATCTTATTATTATCATTATTAATAAAAGGAATTATCATTAAAAATTGTTATTTTTATTATTATTACTATTATTATCATCGTTAAAGTTATAATTAGTATTATTATTATTATTATTATTATTATTATTATTATTATTATCTTATTATTATTATTATTATTATTATTATTATTATTATTATTATTATTATTATTATTATCATTATTAATATATATATCACTATTTAAAAATGGTTATTGTTATTGTTATTATTATTATTATTATCATTAAAATAGTTATTAGTATTATTAATAATATCATAGTAATTATCATTATTAGTATTATTGTAATTAAAACTAATATTAGTAACACCTAATTCTTTTTAGTACTATTATTATTAGTATTATAAACACAATATAAAAGACGATTAAAAGCTATTAAATGAAACGATTAGGAAATAATGAGTATGAGTATCATGATGAAATTAAAATATTATAAGATATTGATCTAGATAAAATTATCATTCTTATTATTTTTATCATTACTATTATTATTAAAAGTATCATTAGTATTAAAACTATCATTTTAACAAAAAATATCATTTTAATAGAAATGTCATTGTTATTATAAAATATCATTATTATTATCATTTTAAATAGAATTATTATTTTAAAGTTAATATTAAAAAGTATCATAAATATTAAAGTTATCATAATTAGAATTATCGTTTTATTATAATATCATTATTAGTAAATATAAATATTGATATTTTTAAAAGAATAATAATAATTATTATTGCAAAATAATACAACTTTTACTTATTATTATTATCAATGTTATTTTATCAAATAAATATGTAATACAAATAATATAATTACCTTAATAAAACCTATCATAATATTTTTTTTAAATTAACTTTATAAATTTTATTACTTAAGATATATAAAAGTATATTTTTATATAAAATTTTATTTATTAATAAATGAATTATATTATTTACTCTATTAAATCTTTTAAAAATATTTAAAAATATAAAACGACGATATTTAAACTATATAATAATCATGTATAAATTTTGGAAATCATTTTGAGTCAAATTAACTTTTGTTGATCTTTGCATATTAGTCTCGAGCATTAGGATTGTGGTACACTATGACTTGACCTAATTTGTTAGACAAATATTGACCAGCACATATATATACATAATTAATTTAGGTTCGTGAATCCGAGGCCAACCTTGCACTTGTTCAATGATGTTATATGTATTTTTACTACGAAATACAGTATGGTGAGTTTCATTTGATCCCTTTTTACTCTTTACGTTTTTGGGCTGAGAATACATGCAAATGCTTTATTAACTGTTTTACAATATTTATATGCGTGAGTTTCATTTGCTCCCTTTTTACTCATTACATTTTTGGGCTGAGAATACATGCAAATGCTTTATTAACTGTTTTACAATATTTATATGCGTGAGTTTCATTATTCCCTTTTTATATACATGTTTGGGCTGAGAATACATGCGCTGTTTTTACAACTGCTTTATTAAATGCTTTTTAAATATATTTTTGAACTGCGAATACATGCAAATGCTTTATTAACTATTTTACAATATTTATATGCGTGAGTTTTCATTACTCCCTTTTTAAATGCTTTTGTTATATATATTTTTGGGACTGAGAATACATGCATTGCTTTTGCTTTACGAAATAGACACAAGTGATCGAAACTACATTCTATGGTTGGATTATTAAATCGAATATGCCCCTTTTTATTAAGTCTGGTAATCTAAGAATTAGGGAACAGACACCCTAATTGACGCGAATCCTAAAGATAGATCTATTGGGCCTAACAAACCCTATCCAAAGTACCGGATGCTTTAGTACTTCGAAATTTATATCATGTCCGAAGGAGGATCCCGGAATGATGGGGATATTCTTATATGCATATTGTTAATGTCGGTTACCAGGTGTTCAATCCATATGAATGATTATTTTTGTCTCTATGCATGGGACGTATATTTATGAGAACTGGAAATGAAATTCTTGTGGTCTATTAAAATGATGGAAATGAATGATTATGATAAACTAATGAACTCACCAACCTTTTGGTTGACACTTTAAAGCATGTTTATTCTCAGGTATAAAAGAAATCTTCCGCTGTGCATTTGCTTGTTTTAAAGATATTACTTGGAGTATTTCATGGCATATTTCGAAGAACGTTGCATTTGAGTCATTGAGTTCATCAAAGATTACTATTAAGTTAATTTATAATTGGATAGTGGATATTATGAAATGGTATGCATGCCTGTCAATTTTTGATGTAAAGAAAGTTTGTGTTTTAAAAACGAATGCAATGTTTGAAATATGTATCATATAGAGGTCAAATACCTCGTGATGTAATCAACTATTGTGAATCATTTATAATGTATATGAACGGGTCCTTTCAAATATGCCCTTTTTAATTAAGTCTGGTAATCTAAGAATTAGGGAACAGACACCCTAATTGACGCGAATTCTAAAGATAGATCTATCGGGCCCAACAAGCCCCATCCAAAGTACCGGATGCTTTAGTACTTCAAAATTTATATCATGTCCGGAGGAGGATCCTGAAATGATGGGGATATTCTAATATATGCATCTTGTTAATGTCAGTTACCAGGTGTTCACCATATGAATGATTTTTATCTCTATGTATGGGATGTGTATTGAAATATGAAATCTTGTGATCTATTGTTACGATTTGATATATATAGGTTAAACCTATAACTCACTAACATTTTTTGTTGACGTTTAAAGCATGTTTATTCTCAGGTGAATACTAAGAGCTTCCGCTGTTGCATACTAAAATAAGGACAAGATTTGGAGTCCATGTTTGTATGATATTGTGTAAAAACTGCATTCAAGAAACTGATTTCGATGTAACATATTTGTATTGTAAACCATTATGTAATGGTCGTGTGTAAACAGGATATTTTAGATTATCATTATTTGATAATCTACGTAAAGCTTTTAAAAACCTTTATTTATGAAATAAAGGTTATGGTTTGTTTTAAAAATGAATGCAGTCTTTGAAAAACGTCTCATATAGAGGTCAAAACCTCGCAACGAAATCAATTAATATGGAACGTTTTTAATCAATAAGAACGGGACATTTCACCTATCCCATAATGGGTAAGAATTTGTTGAAGAAAGGAAGAAAGGGGAATACGGAGGTTTCCTATAGTTAATTGCAATTTATAGAGGATAATCATCTTCTTTGGAGGTTTATTGGCCCTATCGCTAGGCAAAGGCACAATAGGATTCAACAATCTAAGATGTTTGTGCTTCTTGCATAACTGTTCTATATCGGCTTCAGTGATACTAGAAGGGATGATGCTGACATCACGATTGTCTATCTGAGAAGACGTGCTGCTGGATTCGGCCATGGTAGTACGAAAAATGAAAATTCAAATAGAAGAAAAGATGAACAATCACTAACCTTGCACTTCACGGATTGCTAAATTGAATAAATTGCAAGATATCTTCACAGCAAATAATTAGTTTTCAGAAAAGGAAAAAGGTAAAAGGTAAAAGGTCAGGCTATTTATAGTCAAGCAAATGGATAATAAATGGATGAGATTGAGACACGTGTATGGGGCAGATCAATAGAGCAAATAATTTAAACTTTGAAAATAAATTAAAAAGATTTCGTGGGCAAATTCATAATTGATAAAATGACGTCAGAGCAGAAAATCAGACGGCTACAGCAGTTTTGTGTCTTCGAGGAAAAAGACATCTTTTATTTTTAGTTTAATGACTTTATTTTTTACAAAAATAAAGACATTAAACTGGGGGGACTTAATGGTGTATCCTAGGAGATACACGCATAAAAATATCATTTTTGTACAGAAAACTTGATCAAAGAGCACAAAACATGACAAAATTTGGCAATTTTCAGAGTTTACCGCCCAACGTAGAGCAGGCCGCCCAACGTCAAGCGTAAGCCCTGCAGGCAGCTTCTATGCATAAGCCCTTTAACTAAGCGCGTGAACGGCACGCAGCCACGTCAGCACACGCCACCGACATTCCGGATACTTCGCGTAACAGAACCATTCAGTGATTGACACGTGTATCCCGTGAAATTCAGACATTCTACGCCTATAAATAGACCCCTGGGTCACCACATTTCACATCATTCTGATCTGAACTTCAGTCAGAGAGAAATACACTTTCTCTCTCACACAGTTCTTTCTCACTTTACAATAACATTAGCCGCTTAGCAGCAGTGCGCTAGACGGATCATTACAGATTGATCCACAGATTGATTGAGGCCACCCCACAGATCTTACATCTGTGTTCCGGGTCTGCAGAGATTATTTCTCAAGGGCAAACAACAATCAACAGTATACGCCACACGCTGAGCAGCTAATTTTATGTACTAGTACCTTACAGCCGCTATGCGGAAAATCGTACTAACACTATCAATAAAAAATTTCTCTATTGTAATAGTATTACTTATTATTATTATTTATTATATATATTTATTATATATATATATATATATATATATATATATATATATATATATATATACACGTTTAAAGAAAATTAATTAAATAAAAATATCATATCAGTGTTCCCATAACACTACCATATAATTTGTTTTCGAACTCATATATCTAAATTTCAGCGAGATAAAGTGTGGATAGGTGGACTAGGGTGGATATCATATGCTTAGTTATGGACGAAGGAAATAAGTTTACAGACTCTAGAGTCGGGGCTCGTTTTCATTGATACCGTGGTAAGATGTCAATTAACATTTGATTCGTCCAACTATTCATCTGATCCGATCTGTTTAAAGAGTATATGGATGATCTGGATTAATGAATATTGGATAAGGATATGGATATTTATTAGATCGGATATTGATGACACTTTGTAATCCATAGACACTCGATATCCTTAAATTTATAAAAATATATAATATACAAATATAATTATAGCATTGCAAATACTCTAAATTATATATAGTGTATAGTAATACATAAAATTTAAACATAATTATTTTACTCTTTTATTGCATTAAATCTTGAATATATCTTGTGTTTAATGGTGATGATTATTCTAATATTTATGATATTTCGATCAATGTATCTTAATAATAATTATATTCTAATATTAGATATGGATATTGATGATTATTGGATTAGATATAGATGACACTTTGTAATCTATTGATAAACCTGAATTTACCCGAAATACTTAAATATATAAACATATAATATACAAATATATCACTGTAATTACTCTAATTTATATATAGTATTTTACTAAATTTAAACATAATCATTCACTCTTTTATTGCATTATATTTTTAATATTTCTTATTCTTAATGGTAGGATATTTCTCTTCATATTTATCTGATATTTCGATTATACCCTTATTAATGATCATATTCTATTACATAAGTTGTTTATATAAGCAAACTTCATTCAATTTTGACGGTAATAATTTCAATATATGTTATTTTTCTAATGGCCGATATATTAAAAAACGGAACGTTCTTATAAGGAATTGAATGAGGTTATCATGGATAATTAACATTATTACCTCTATACTTTACTTAAACAAAGAAAAGTACAAATAGAATAAATATATCACTATTTTTGATTTTATGGGTGTTAAAAGTGATGCTATTGTGGAACTGACATATCATCCACACAACGCCCTCAAAAATATCATATACCTGATCTCTTATTTTAGCAGCATTTAATCCTTCAAACCAAGTCATCATCTCAGACCACGACGTGCCACTCAGTTGTAATATGTCCAAATATGAATTATATGTTGTTGACATATGTTGATTAATCAGTCTCATCCTTGTTATGTTTGGTTAAAATTTGAACTTAAAATGTTTAACTTTGAGGTTAGTCTTAGAGTTGAGGGGTTTTAAAGTCATTGCTGGAACTTCAAAATGCAGTAGGAAAGTTTGTGTGGCAAATGTTAAAAGATAAAAGTTCAAGAGTGCTGCTGCATTTAGGTTTTATATTTTAAAATATAAATACCTGTCTCCCATTCTTTTTTTCATTAGATCATTTTTAACGCGGAGTCAGAGGGTGAAATGTCCCGTTCATATTGATTATAAACGTTCCATATTAATTGATTTCGTTGCGAGGTTTTGACCTCTATATGAGACGTTTTTTAAAGACTGCATTCGTTTTTAAAACAAATCATAACCTTTATTTTATCGACAAGGTTAAAAGGACACCACCTAGATTATCCAGAAATGATAATCTAAAAATGTCACACTTACACACTACCAATACATATTGGTTTACAATATTAATATGTTACAACAAAGTAAATCTCGGATGCAGTTTTAAACAATATTATACAAGCATGCTGACACCAAATCTTGTCCATATTTTAGCATGCAACAGCGGAAGCTCTTAATAATCACCTGAGAATAAATATACTTTAAACGTCAACAAAAATGTTGGTGATTTATAGGTTTAACCTATATATTTATCAAATCGTAATAATAGACCACAAGATTTCATATTTCAATATACATCCCATACATAGAGATAAAATTCATTCATATGGTGAACACCTGGTAACCGACATTAACAAGATGCATATAAGAATATCCCCTATCATTTCGGAAAATCCTTCGGACATGATAAAAACGAATTCGAAGTACTAAAGCATCCGGTACTTTGGATGGGGTTCGTTAGGCTCAATAGATCTATCTTTAGGATTCGCGTCAATTAGTAGATCGGTTTACTAATTCTTAGGCTACCAAGCAATAGGGGCATATTCGGCTTCGATCATTTACCCATATAATGTAGTTTCAATTACTTGTGTCTATTTCGTAAAACATTTATAAAATTGCATGTATTCTCATCCCAAAAATATTAGATTTTAAAAGTGGGACTATAACTCATTTTCACAGATTTTTACTTCGTCGGGAAGTAAGACTTGGCCACTGGTCGATTCACGAACCTATAACAAATATGTACATATATATCAAAGTATGTTCAAAATATATTTATAACATTTTAATATGTTTTAATGATTTGAGTTTATTAAGTCAGCTGTCCTCGTTAGTAACCTACAACTAGTTGTCCACAGTTAGATGTACAAAAATAAATTGATATAAATTATCTTGAATCAATCCACGACCCAGTGTATATACGTCTTAGGCTAGATCACAACTCAAAGTATATACATTTTTGGAATCAACCTCAACCCTGTATAGCTAACTCAAACATTACTGCATATAGAGTGTCTATGGTTGTTCCAAATAATATATATACATGGGTCGATATGATATGTCAAAACATTTGTATACGTGTCTATGGTATCCCAAGATTACATAATATATTAGAATACATGTATTATACAATATAAGTTAGTTAGGATATGATTAATATAGATTTGTTACCAATTTTCATGTAGCTATAACAAGCAAAATTATCCAATCTTGTTTTACCCATAACTTATTCGTTCTAAATCCGTTTCAAGTGATTCAAGTTGCTATGGTTTCATATTGAACTTAAGTTTATGAATCTAAACAGAAAAAGTATAAGTTTATAGTCAGAAATACAGGTTACAATTCAATATTATAAGAGGTAGTCATTTCAGTCGAAAGAACGACGTCTTGATGACCATTTTGAAAAACATACTTTCACTTTTAGTTTAACCATGATTTTTGGATATAATTTCATGTTCATAAGAAAAATGATTTTCCTAAAAGAACAACTTTTAAATCAAAGTTTATCATAGTTTTTAATTAACTAACCCAAAACAGCCCGCGATGTTACTACGACGGCGTATATCCGGTTTTACGGTGTTTTTTGTGTTTTTAGGTTTTAAATCATTAAGTTAGCATATCATATAGATATAGAAAATTTGTCTAGTTGATTTTAAAAGTCAAGTTAGAAGGATTAACTTTTGTTTGCGAACAAGTTTAGAATTAACTAAGCTATGTTCTAGTGATTACAAGTTTAAACCTTCGAATAAGATAGTTTTATATATATGATTCGAATGATGTTATGAACATCATTACTACCTCAAGTTTTATGGATAAACCTACTAGAAATGAGAAAAATAGATCTAGCTTCAAAGGATCCTTGGATGGCTTGAGAGTTCTTGAAGCAAAATCATGACACGAAAACAAGTTCAAGTAAGATTTTCACTCGAAATAAGATTGTTATAGTTATAGAAATTGAATCAAAGTTTGAGTATGAGTATTACCTTGAATTAGAAAGATATCTTTCTGTAAATGAGAAAGATTTCTTGAGATTTGATGATCACTTGAAATGGATTTGCAAGATTGAAAGTAAGCTAGCAAACTTGGAAGTGTTATTGGTGTGTTCTTGAGTAGTTGTTTTGTATGTTGATCTAGGTTACCTAGATTGAGCTATATTATGAAGAAAATGATGAAGAAAACTTAGAACACTAAGTGAGTAATTGAGAGAGAGTAATTTGATGCATAAAAATGGAAATTAAAGTGTGTTTGTGGCAGGTGTAATGAGGCGTGAATATGGAGTCAAATATAGGCTCCGTTACTTTGTTGTTTTGTTAGATATTTCATGCTAGTTGCCAAATAATGGTTCCCACATGTGTTAGGTGACTCACAAGGGCTGCTAAGAGCTGATCATTGGAGTGTATATACCAAAAGTAAATACATTTAGAAGCTGGGTATTGTACGAGTACGAATACGGGTGCATACGAGTAGAATTGTTGATAAAAATGAACGAGGATGTAATTGTAAGCATTTTTGTTAAGTAGAAGTACTTTGATAAGTGTCTTGAAGTCTTTCAAAAGTGTATGAATACATATTAAAACACTACATGTATATACATTTTAACTGAGTCGTTAAGTCATCGTTAGTCGTTACATGTAAGTGTTGTTTTGAAACCTTTAAGTTAACGATCTTGTTAAATGTTGTTAACACATTGTTTATTATATCTAATGAGATGTTAAATTATTACATTATCATGATATTATGATGTATTAATATATCTTAATATGATATATATACATTTAAATGTCGTTACAACGATAATCGTTACATATATGTCTCGTTTCGAAATTCTTAAGTTAGTAGTCTTGTTTTTACATATGAAGTTCATTGTTAATACACTTAATGATATGTTTACTTATAATTTATCATGTTTATCATAGTGTATCAATATATTAATATGATTCATAGGTATTTAGTAAGACGTTGTTATAACGATAATCGTTATATATATCGTTTCGAGTTTCTTAATTCAATAATCTCATTTTTATATATATCACTCATTGTTAATATACCTAGTGAGATACTTACTTATCATACTATCATGTTAACTATATATATATATATATATATATATATATATATGTGTGTGTGTGTGTGTGTGTGTGTGTGTGTGTGTGTGTGTGTCATCATATAGTTTTTACAAGTTTTAACATTCGTGAATCGCTAGTCAACTTGGGTGGTCAAATGTCTATATGAAACATATTTCAATTAATCAAGTCTTAACAAGTTTGATTGCTTAACATGTTGGAAACACTTAATCATGTAAATATCAATTTTATTTAATATATATAAACATGAAAAAGTTCGGGTCACTATAGTACCTACCCGTTAAATAAATTTCGTCCCGAAATTTTAACCAGTTGGAGGTGTTGACGTATCTTCTGGAAATAAGTGCGGGTATTTCTTCTTCATCTGATCTTCTCGTTCCCAGATGAACTCGGGTCCTCTACGAGCATTCCATCGAACCTTAACAATTGGTATCTTGTTTTGCTTAAGTCTTTTAACCTCACGATCCATTATTTCGACGGGTTCTTCGATGAATTGAAGTTTTTCGTTGATTTGGATTTCGTCTAACGGAATAGTGAGATCATCATTAGCAAAATATTTCTTCAAATTCGAGACGTGGAAAGTGTTATGTGCAGCCGCGAGTTGTTGAGGTAACTCAAGTCGGTAAGCTACTGGTCCGACACGATCAATAATCTTGAATGGTCCAATATACCTTGGATTTAATTTCCCCCATTTACCAAATCGAACAACGCCTTTCCAAGGTGAAACCTTAAACATGACCATCTCCCCAATTTCAAATTTTATATCTTTTCTCTTAATGTCCGCATAGCTCTTTTGTCGACTTTGGGCGGTTTTCAACCGTTGTTGAATTCGAATGATTTTCTCTGTGGTTTCTTGAATAATTTCTGGACCCGTAATTTGTCTATCCCCAATTCACTCCAACAAATCGGAGACCTGCACTTTCTACCATAAAGTGCCTCAAACGGCGCCATTTCAATGCTCGAGTGGTAACTGTTGTTGTAGGAAAATTCTGCTAACGGTAAATGTCGATCCCAATTATTTCCAAAATTCATAACACATGCTCGTAGCATGTCTTCAAGCGTTTGTATCATCCTTTCGCTCTGCCCATCAGTTTGTGGATGATAGGCAGTACTCATGTCTAGACGAGTTCCTAATGCTTGCTGTAATGTCTGCCAGAATCTTGAAATAAATCTGTCATCCCTATCAGAGATAATAGAGATTGGTATTCTATGTCTGGAGATGACTTCCTTCAAATACAGTCGTGCTAACTTCTCCATCTTGTCATCTTCTCTTATTGGCAGGAAGTGTGCTGATTTGGTGAGACGATCAACTATTACCCAAATAGTATCAAAACCACTTGCAGTCCTTGGCAATTTAGTGATGAAATCCATGGTAATGTTTTCCCATTTCCATTCCAGAATTTTGGGTTATTAAAGTAGACCTGATGGTTTCTTATGCTCAGCTTTGACCTTAGAACACGTCAAACATTCTCCTACGTATTTAGCAACATCGGCTTTCATACCCGGCCACCAAAAATGTTTCTTGAGATCCTTGTACATCTTCCCCGCTCCAGGATGTATTGAGTATCTGGTTTTATGAGCTTCTCTAAGTACCATTTCTCTCATATCTCCAAATTTTGGTACTCAAATTCTTTCAGCCCTATACCGGGTTCCGTCTTCCCGAATATTAAGATGCTTCTCGATCCTTTGGGTATTTCATCCTTTAAATTTCCCTCTTTTAAAACTCCTTGTTGCGCCTCCTTTATTTGAGTAGTAAGGTTAGTGTGAATCATTATATTCATAGCTTTTACTCGAATGGGTTCTCTGTCTTTTCTGCTCAAGGCATCGGCTACCACATTTGCCTTCCCCGGGTGGTAACGAATCTTAAAGTCGTAATCATTCAACAATTCAATCCACCTGCGCTGCCTCATGTTCAGTTGTTTCTGATTAAATATGTGTTGAAGACTTTTGTGATCGGTATATATAATACTTTTGACCCCATATAAGTAGTGCCTCCAAGTCTTTAATGCAAAAACAACCGCGCCTAATTCTAAATCATGCGTCGTATAATTCTGCTCGTGAATATTCAATTGTCTAGACGCATAAGAAATTCGTTCATTGCATTAATACACAACCGAGATCTTGTTTTGAGGCGTCACAATATATCACAAAATCATCATTCCCCTCAGGTAATGACAATATAGGTGCCGTAGTTAACTTTTTCTTCAACAATTGAAACGCTTTCTCTTGTTCATCTTTCCATTCAAATTTCTTCCCTTTATGCGTTAATGTAGTCAAGGGTTTTGCTATTTTGGAAAAATCTTGGATGAATCTCCTGTAATAACCAGCCAGTCCTAAAAATTGACGTATGTGTTTCGGAGTTTTTGGGGTTTCCCACTTTTCAACGGTTTCAATCTTTGCTGGATCCACCTGAATACCTTCTTTGTTCACCATGTGTCCGAGGAATTAAACTTCTTTCAACCAAAATGCACGCTTTGAAAACTTAGCGTACATTTTTTCTTTCCTTAACAACTCTAGCACTTTTCTCAAATGTTCTTCATGCTCTTGGTCATTTTTTGAGTAAATAAGTATGTCATCGATGAAAACAATGACAAACTTGTCAAGGTATGGTCCACACACTCGGTTCATGAGGTCCATGAACACAGCTGGTGTGTTAGTCAACCCAAACGGCATAACCATAAACTCGTAATGACTGTAACGCATCCTAAAAGCAGTCTTTGGAATATCATCCTCCTTCACCCGCATTTGATGATACCCAGAACGTAAATCAATCTTCGAATAAACCGACGAGCCTTGTAGTTGATCAAATAAGTCATCGATTCTCGATAGTGGGTAGCGGTTCTTGATGGTAAGTTTGTTCAACTCTCGGTAGTCGATACACAACCTAATTGTACCATCCTTCTTCTTGACAAACAAAACAGGAGCTCCCCACGGTGATGTGCTTGGTCGAATGAAACCACGCTCTAAAAATTCATGTAACTGACTTTGTAATTCTTTCATTTCGATGGGTGCGAGTCTGTATGGAGCACGAGCTATTGGTGCAGCTCCTGGTACAAGGTCTATTTGAAATTCAACGGATCGATGTGGGGGTAATCCCGGTAATTCTTTCGGAAATACATCGGGAAATTCTTTTGCGACGAGAACATCACTGATGTTCTTTTCTTCAGGTTTAACTTCCTCGATATGTGCTAGAATGACGTAACAACCTTTTCTTATTAGTTTTTGCGCCTTCAAACTACTAATAAAATTTAATTTCGCGTTGTTCTTTTCTCCGTACACCATTAAAGGTTTTCCTTTTTCACGCATAATGCGAATCGCATTTTTATACCAAACGACCTCTACTCTCACCTTTTTCAATCAGTCCATGCCAATTATTACATCAAAACTCCCTAACTCGACTGGTATTAAATCAATTTTAAACGTTTCATCCCCCAGTTTAATTTCTCTCTCTCTCGACATATATTATCTGCTGAAATTAATTTACCGTTTGCTAATTCGAGTAAAAATTTACTATCCAAAGACGTCAATGGGCAACTTAATTTAGCATAAAAATCTCTACTCATATAGCTTCTATCCGCACCCGAATCAAATAAAACATAAGCAGATTTATCGTCAATAAGAAACGTACCCGTAACAAGCTCCGGGTCTTCCTGTGCTTCTGCTGCATTAATATTGAAAACTCTTCCGCTGCCCTGCCCATTAGTATTCCCCTGATTCGGGCAATTTCTAATAATGTGGCCTGGTTTTCCACATTTATAACAAACAGCGTTGGTATAACTTGCTCCGACACTATTCATTCCGGCATTACTTGTTCTGACACTATTTGTTCCTTTAGTTCTGTTAAACTTTGGTCCGTAGACCTCACACTTTGTCGCGCTATGACCATTTCTTTTACACCTGTTGCAAAATGTCGTGCAAAACCCCGGGTGATTTTCTTCACACCTATGACATGGCTGTTTTTGGTTTTTGTTGCCGTTGTTGTTATTGAGGTTGTTGTTGGGATTGTTATTGTTGTTGAAACGGTTGTTGTAGTTGTTGTTGTTATTGGGATGTTTGTTGTAGTTATTGTTAGGATTGCGGTTATTGTTGCGATTGTTGTTGCGGTTGTTGGGATAGTTGTTGCGATTGTGGTTGTAATTGTTGTTGTTGTTGTACTGGTGACTCTTGTCACCGTTTTCCTCCCACTTCCTCCTGAGTTGTTTCGAGTTGGCTTCTTCGGCCGCCTGCTCTTTAATTCTTCCCTCAATCTGATTTATGAGTTTATGAGCCATTCGACTTGCCTTCTGTATGAAAGCGGGCTCGTGTGAACTCACATCTTCTTGAATCCTTACTGGTAACCCTTTTACAAACGCGTCGATCTTCTCTTCTTCATCTTCGAACGCTCCCAGACACAATAGGCACAACTCTATGAATCATTGTTCATATGTGGTAATGTTGAACCCTTGTGTTCGTAACTCTCTAAGTTCTACCTTGAGCTTATTGACTTCGTTTCTAGGACGGTACTGCTCGTTCATCAATTGCTTGAATGCCGACCACGGTAGTGCGTAAGCAGCATTTTGCCCTACCTGTTCAAGATAGGTGTTCCACCACGTTAACGCAATACCTGTGAAGGTATGCGTAGCGTACCTAACTTTGTCCTTTTCAGTACACTTACTTATGGCAAACACCGATTCGACTTTCTCGCTTCACCGTTTCAATCCAATTGATCCTTCGGTTCCATCAAATTCCAAAGGTTTGCAGGCAGTGAATTCTTTGTAGGATCATCCTACACGATTTCTTGTGGAATTAGTTCCACTGCTAGATCCAGAGTTATTGTTATTTTGCATCGCTGCCTGTACTGCGGCTATATTTGCTGCAAGGAAAACACGGAAGTCTTCCTCGCTCATGTTCAAATTCTGACGAGTCGTCGGTGCCATTTCCTTCAAAAATAGCCCAAAAGAATTAAGTTAATCATATAGAATTTTAAGAGTAGTCAATAGTATTTTGTAGCATAGTATGAACTCATTTATAAAAGCTTTTTCTTCATATTAGCGTTTTATAGTTTTAATTCGGGTAGTACCTACCCGTTAAGTTCATACTTAGTAGCTAATATACAATTCAACTACTACAATTCTATATGAAAAAACTGATTATAATAATATTTCACGTTCAAATTTTATACAATATTTTACAAACTTACAATACCGCTATAATACATATAGGATGAAATATAGCACATAATAACTTTGCTACTCGGCAGCTATAAAGGAAATTCTAGTTAATACGCAAGTCGTTCAGCAAAAGAAATAAAGACACGTAATTCATAAGTCCAGAAACAAGTCATGCATTCGGGTTTTACTAGTATTAATTCTCATCCTTGATCTTGTAGAAAATAACCGTTGTGGCCGTTGGTTAGGCAGCATGTTGTAATGTCGTCAAAAGGACGAGGGTCAGCCCCGTAATAATCTAAAAACCTTGTTTCTCACCCCAACTACTGAATCCGTCACTTGTGGGAATGTTTCATTTAATAGTTGTAATCCGATGTTCTTTTTCTCACTTTGGTGAGAAGCGAACATCACTAACCCGTAAGCATAACATGCTTCTTTATGTTGCATGTTAGAACCTCTTTCTAATTCACAAAATCCTATGTTGGGATATGTTGAGTCAAAATAGGTTCTTAACCCGTAGCGTAAAATTGCATTTGGGTTCTCCGCATTTAACGCTTTAAAGAAAACACAGCGTAACTTACAGTCTCTCCAATGTGATATACCCCACCTATCAAAGGAAAGCCTTTTATAAATTAAGGTATTTCTGGAAAGTCTTTCAAATGTTTGACAAGTTAATTTCGCCATAACTAAATGTGCTGATGAATTCTGACCGACTCTAGACAAGATTTCCTCAATCATATCCTCTGGTAGGTCTTCTAAAATATTCAGTTCTCTACCCTTAACGTCCATTTTGTTTTTATACTGTAAAATAGACAAGGATTAGATTCGTAAAAAAATAATTAACAAACAATACAAGCAATTTTTACATATAACATAAAAGTAAAAGCACACTACAATACATATAATACACAACATGATTACAACCCTCTAAACTGAATCACTGGTTTCTTCTTCTTCGAACTTGGTTCGTTTTCCTAATTTTCTAGGGATATATGGTGTTCCTCTAATACGAGCCGTCGTTTTTCACAATGGTTTAGAAAACTTGGTGGTTTAGAGGTTCCCGGGTTATTGTTACATTTTAGAAAATACGGATGTTGCCGATACATATAAAGTTCATCGGGGTTGGAATCAGGTTTGTCTATTTTTATACCTTTTCCCTTATTATTTTCTTTTGCTTTATTAAATTGGGTCGAGATAATTTCTATAACATCATCGGAATCCTCATCGGGATCCGATTCATCAGAAAATTGGTAATCTTCCCAATATTTTGCTTCCTCGGCGAAAACACCATTGACCATTTTTAACTTTGGTCCGTTGGTTGAGGATTTTCTTTTATTTAATCGATTTACTGTAGGTATCAATATTTCTTCTTCCATAACCTCCTCTTCTTCCGGTTCCTCCTCTTCCGATTCCTCTTCGGGAATTTGTGAATCTTCCCAAAATATATTCGACTCTTCATTATTATTAGGTTAGTCGATGGGATTTGTACTAGTGGTAGACATCTATCACACAATATCAAATGTGACGACCCGAAAATTTCCGACCAAATTTAAACTTAATCTTTATATGATTTCGAGATTATAAGCAAAGTCTGTAAAGTTGAGTCTCAAAAATTTTGAACTATTTTCATATATTCATTGACCTTCGACTGTCCCCGATGATTCATGAACCATTGCTTGTAAATATGTGGATATATATATAAATATGTGTATATCTAAATATATGTATAATATATATAATAACATGAACATTAATAAACTATTATATACATTTATTGTTATAAATAAATATGTACAATAAAATACATTGTAATAAAAACTATTATTTTATATGTATATTTCTTGTATATATATATTGTAATATTTAATTTAATTATTTAATATGTATTTATGTGCGTAGTAAATTTTGTTATTTAAAACTGTTTATATATATACATAGTGTATATTAAATATAATTCATTTTGAGCTTAAATGGTAAATGTCTGTAACTTTCGGTTGACGTTTAATTATTTTTAAAATAGGTCTAATATATATATATATGAAGTTTTAAAATAAAAGTTGTTCCAATATTTATTTAAAAAGATAGTAGTTTTGATAAATATTTTTTTTACCTTTTCAATCTAAGTTTTTGTACTCCATATATATAAATTGGAACAGAAAAGAAATAATTATCGAATCTTTTTGATCAGGTTTCAAACAGGTAATGACTTAAATAAATAAATGGACTTAATTTTAAAATATGAGTTTTTTTCTGAATTAAATTATCCGTAACTGTTTAGCAATTGACACACACCGTGAAAACTGTCGGCATATATTTTCACTGATGGCTGTTATGTTTCTTTCACATGTTCTTAATTATTATGAAATTATTATTATTAATTATTATATTATTATTAATCTTTAGAGTTATATTTTATATATATATATATATATATATATATATATATATATATATATATATATATATATATATATATATATATATATCATACACATACATAGATATATGGAACCCGGCTCCATCTTCAACCTTGATCACTAACCCGACACCACCACTTTCCACCACCTCATCGGCCGACCACCGCTAACACACCTCCGTTACACACATACACGAATCACCATCACCTTGCAAACCTTCATGAACTCTTCATCTATATAGATACATACACATGTACACCACCTTACTCATCATCATCATGAAGCTATCCACCACCATTCACCGCTACCTATCTATCTATTCTCTCTTTCCCTTCTTCTTTAATGAGAGCCCAAATCAACAACCCTTACCTTGTTTTCATTCTATTCACCAAACACATTTTTTTTTCTTTTTCTTTCCATTCCTGTACAAAAACAATCACCATGGCAACACCACCACTTCCGATTCACAACATGAACTTAACCGGAGTCCTCTCGGAATCAAAACGAATCATCTTGGCCAACTACATTCACTTTCTTATATTTTTTTATATATCTCAATGTATGTCTTGATCACTCCCGCTGTTAACAATTTGCTCGAGTATTCTTTAAACCATCATAAATATTTAGACTCTTATATCGTATACATCCTAATCGTCTACACTAGCGCTCCTTGTACCACGGCCACGATCACCTATAGCCACACCACGTTTTCCTTCGGTGAACCATCACAAGCGCCACCCTCACTCCACCATAACCACTGTGAAACACCACAAACCCAAACACCACTGGTTGTTGTCTCCTGCCTCCCTTATTGATCGAACACCATTAACGTTACTGCAACTATTATATTTTTTTTCTATTTGAACCATCCAACCACAACACCAATCAGGGAACACCAAGATTTCTAATTACTTGTTTATAAACCATCGATCAAACCCAAACAAACAACGATTTATACTGCGGTGATATTCTTTCATATATGTTACTGTTCACGATTATTGTTGCCGCTACACTTATTTTTTTTGTGTGTCAAACTATGCAACAAACCAAACCAAGGGTTATTATTACTCGCGTTGGGATACAGGCCACAATTTTATGGATTTAAATTTGTGGGTCTTTTAATTTAATAGTTGGGCTGCCGCGATTTGTTTTCCATTGGGCCGTGAACTTGTTTCTATAATTAGGCCGTAACCCTATTGATTAACTGACTGAACCGTGATCTTATTTGTAATATTGGTCGATGATTAAGTGAAGAAAAAGAAGAACACAAAAATAATTCGGGTTATATATATATATTCGTTGTGAAATAAAACAGAAATAATGTGACAGAGGGATGGTGTGGTGATGTTAGGGGAAATGAGAGGTCGCAGGTTCGAGCCTAGGCCGAGGCAGTTTATTTTTTTTTGAAGCTACTCCTATTAAGGTAGTATTCCTAGTATTATTATTATTATTATTATTATTATTATTATTATTATTATTATTATTATTATTATTATTATTATTATTATTATTATTATTACTACAAATTATTGTAGTATTATTAAAATTATTATTTTTACAAACAAAAGATATTTATATAGAAATATATTTATTACATATATCATAAGTATATCTAATTTACTATTTTAATATAAAAATTACATATGTAGATATATATAACATTGGAAATAATAAATACATTAATATTTTTAACAAGTAATATAATTTTTAATATATATATATATATATATATATATATATATACTGGATTGGATACCATTACATGCTCATTATGTGTTTTAATATATATATTACTGAAATAGGTTCGTGAATCTGAGGCCAACTTTGCATTGTTCAATGTCGTCATATGTATTTTTACTACAAAATACAGTATTGTGAGTTCATTTGATTCCCTTTTACTCTTTACATTTTTGGGACTGAGAATACATGCGCTGTTTTTACAACTGCTTTATTAAATGCTTTAGAGGTATATTTTTGAACTGAGAATACATGCGCTATTTTTACAACTGCTTTATTAAATGCTTTAGAGATATATTTTTGAACTGAGAATACATGAGCTACTTTTATAACTGTTTTACGAAATAGACACAATTAATCGAAACTACATTCTATGGTTGAATTATCGAAATCGAATATGCCCTTTTTATCATGTCCGAAGTTTTCCCGGAATGATGGCGAATTTATCATGTCCGAAGTTTTCCCGGAATGATGGCGAATTTATCATGTCCGAAGTTTTCCCTGAATGATGTTGAATTTATCATGTCCGAATTTTCCCCGGAATGATGTTGAATTTATCATGTCCGAAGTTTTTCCGAAATAATGGCAAATTTATCATGTCCGAAGTTGTCCCGGAATGATGAGGATATTCTATATGTAACTTGTTAAGGTCGATTACCAGGTGTTCAATCCATATGAATGATTTTTGTCTCTATGCATGGGACGTATATTTATGAGAAATGAAAATGAAAATCTTGTGGTCTATTATACTATTGAAAATGAATATTTATGATAAACTAATGAACTCACCAACCTTTTGGTTGACACTTTAAAGCATGTTTATTCTCAGGTATTAAAGAAATCTTTCGCTGTGCATTTGCTCATATTAGAGATATTACTTGGAGTCATTCATGACATATTTCGAAAGACGTTGCATTCGAGTCATTGAGTTCATCAAGATTATTATTAAGTCAATTATAGTTGGATAGTGGATATTATGAAATGGTATACATGCCTGTCAACTTTCGATGAAATGAAAGTTTGTCTTTTAAAAACGAATGGAATGTTTGTAAATTGTATCATATAGAGGTCAAATACCTCACGATGTAATCATATGTTATTGTATTCATTCTTATGGATTAGGACGGGTCTTTACATGTGGTATCAGAGCTAGTTTAAGCTGTGTCGTCGGTTTAATCATAGAGGAGGTTCTCACAATGTTACCTGTAACGAAGCATTGGCTCTTACTCCTCGCGGTCCGAATATGGTTGGCTTTGCCGAGAGGCATGGCCGTAAAATCAGTGTCTGAGGTACGCTCAGTGGTCACCAGGCGGTTAGCTGGGAAGGCACTGAGTGGGATGCATCCCCACTATTTACATGTAGTATCAGAGCGGTGGTCTTAGCGAACCAGGTCTTGCATTAATGTGTCTAACTGATAGTTGTTAAGATGCATTAGTGAGTCTGGACTTCGACCGTGTCTGCATGTCAAAAGTTTTGCTTATCATTTCGCGTCGAAAATTACCTACTTATCATTCTTATGGAATCACTTGCTTATCATTCTTAGTCTAGGCACATCATACTACAATGATTGCATGAATAGTGTATAGACAAAATTCATATCTTATCGTACCTGCTAAATCATATCTTAGCGTATCTGTTACTGTAAACCTTGCCTGACATATTCCGTAAATTCCTCTGTAACTTATGGGATTTTAGTATTATATATGCATATGTAAATCATGTATTGTAGGGTACTAATCTACATCCTATAATCTGTTTCTTATCGAAAATCCTTCATCTGATCGTACGAGATGAATCCCTCAACCAGTTCGAATTCCACGGATTCCGACGGCTATTTCGATATGGATATCCACCTGAGCTCCGAAAGTATGCATCACTAGAATGAATCAACTAATCATTCATCCCCAATTCATCTGATGAGTTCGTAGTCGACTTAATCAACGGAAACGAGAAGAAGGCAATTCCTTTTCACCAACCAAATTTCCCTCTTGGCAATGAACCTGAAACACTTACCGGTGAATCAGTCCGAAACACCATTTTCACCCTCATTTCCAGAGTATCTCGTCACGATTATATACTATCTCGGATTCTAGATCTTATTCATCCGCTCGTCCGAACCGACAATCATCCCGGAGTAATAGCAAAAGTCAACGAGCTTCGCCCCCAGTTATAGCCTTGAAAAATATGGTGCAAAACGTACCAGCTTCAGCAACATCATCGGCACCAACAGTACCATCAATAAACAGCACCAGTACCATCAACAATCCATGCCTCAACATCTCATTCTGTACCTCGAATATAATCATCGTTCTACGTATCGTTCTACATCAATTATCTTCGTTCTTCATGGCGATTATGTAATCTCTAATGTTTTAGAGATTATATATTCTTGTTCTAACGGTAAATCAGATGAGTTAATATCATATTAACTCATTAAATCCATGATTACATCTGAGGAAAATATATATATGTAAGTATATTTTCATAAAGATTGTAATTAAAAATTCCTTTGTACAAACTGTTAATGGTGAAAATATTTTAACGGGTAGGTAATACCCTAGAAATATTTAGATTTTACATTAATAAGTTACACTGTACATTCTTCGAATCTGATTCAATAGTCATTTACTATCCTACTTACAACCACAGAAGTACGAATCCGTTCATCACAGAATAACCATTTTCATTCAATTTCATATTTGGATTTTGACCTATCAGAATCTAACAAGTGGCATAATGAAGAAAACATTGGACAAAATAAAATTTATTAGAAACAAACAAATTAACTATGAGAAAAATTTTGTTAAGAATCCACGCTAACTGTTCCTAGCTAACTAATTACATTTTATTTATTGCAATTTATTTATCGCAATTTATATTCTCGCAATTTTATTTATCGTCATTTAATTTCTGTTATTTATTTTACGCACTTTAAATATCGGGAGACGTATACAAGGTTTTGACATATCATATCGACGCATCTATATATATTATTTGGAATAACCATAGACACTCTATATGCAGTAATGATAGAGTTAGCTATACAGGGTTGAGGTTGATTCTATAATAATATATATACTTTGAGTTGTGATCGAGTCTGAGACATGTATACAATGGGTCACGAATACGTAATTATTTAATTCGAATATTATATATTAAACTATATATGAATTGTTTCATTACTAACTGTGGACTACTAACTGTGGACTACCAACATTGGACAATTAAAATGAATTAAAATATTGATTATAACATATGAAACTAAACATCTCTTCAAGTTTGCCACTTGATTTCATCTTAAACCTCATTTGTATCTTGATGATTACAATCTGCGTTCAAATCTTTCATGATTTTTGAAAACACCTCAATCGAGAGGATGAACCAACCGCACTTCATCTACGAAAGGAAGAACTTATGCATATAGTTATGCATCTGAAAACACTTGGAACCTGAGTAAACGTTTAACACGTATCTGTACTAGCTCCTTTGGCGTTGTTATTACCGAAAATAACTTTGCAATTCCTTTTCAAATTAGTCAATTTTGTCACAGCTCCAACAAATCAACTTTGACTTTATTTCTGATTAGCTTTATTATAACCTTGAAATATAAGTTTGCTTTTCGTCATCGTTATCAGGGAACCGTTTATATCCCACCACATTAGCAGTAAACTTACCAACAACTTTATTACTCAATGGCTTAAGTCTCTCTGAAGAACCATTATAATTATTCGTTAAAACCTATTCATATACTCATCCACATCTTGTAATGAGAATTACCGTGTCAATCATCGGGAATTAGCAATCAGTATTTTGAATCTCGCAGTGTTTCTACATCAATAGTTATATGTATACATATAACATCTATCTCTTAGAATTATGATCTTCCATTCTAAAATTCTGAAAAGCACCCAGCCTACGAATCAATACATTGAACTTTGAAAAAGCTGATGAAGCAGTGAAAATTGAAGACTGCCTTAGCAGTCAAAAGTTTAATGATAAAGAATAGAGTGTTGGAAACACTCAATGGGAAATTTGTACTAGAAAAATGGATTGAGCAAACCATGAAGGAGACTCTGAACAAATTAGAAGGACTAAACTTGTACATAAAGAATTCTGATGATTCTGTTTCTGATAAAATCTTTAGCGAATACCTTACTCCTTAACCACTCTAAATCATCGTGAATGAATTTCTTCATCACAGTTTGATTCTGAAATTCTAAGATATCATCGTATCTTTCTTTGTTAATATCCTCAATATTTCTGAAGATATATTCATAAATATTTTTGTTCGATATTAATTATCTCTCCGCTCTATCTGTGTTATATCATAAAAGAAACTGTTTTAGTTTCTAAAATTCTGAAAAATTCGAATTTAAAATATGAATGTTTTTGAAGTAGTGTTGGAAACTGATGCATGAGTTAGTATAATATAATGACACTTGATCAACGTGATTATATTACAGTAAGTCATGCTGAGTTTCTAATGTAATGTGACGACCCGGAAATTTTCGACCAAATTTAAACCTGAACTTAATATGATTTCAACACGATAAGCAAAGTCTGTAATGTTGAATCTCGAAAATTTTGAACTGTTTTTATATATTCATTTGGCCTTTGACTATTCCCGACGATTCACGAACAATTGTTTGTAAATAAATAAATATGTGTATATAAATATATATAGATATAAATGTAAATATATAATAATATGAAATAATAAAATACAATTAAAACATTAGAATTAAGTAAAGCAACATATTAGATAATAAAGATATATGTAATATATATATATATATATATATATATATATATATATATATATATATATATGGATATGATTCTTAAACATAATTAATACTATATGTATATTATAATATTTATATAAAACATATAATTATTAAATATTAAATATATATTATATAAGTAATATAACACATAGTTAATAAAATGTAATAATATATATTAAATTTAAATTATAAGTTAAAATTTTTATAGTAATATAATTATCATTTACAATATTAATATCAAAGTTAATATTATTAATATTATTATCACACATAGGTATGAAATTTAATTGTTATATTATTATTATCAATATGTTAATTAGTTATATCATTATTATTAATACTATTAATATTATAATTATTATTATCATTAATATTAATATTATTGTTGTAATACTAGCATTTTTATTATTAATAATATTAATGGTAGTATAATTATTAATATGTTTATTAACATAAATTATTTTATATATAATAGATTAATACAAAAGTGTATGCATCATTTTCAGTATCTGTTTTTATTTTTTTTCCTGATATATTATACAGCTCGTGATTTCCTGTCCAATCTGTTACATGTCTAAATCAATTGGTATACAAACAAATTATCTTTAATAACTTTATATATTCAATTGCTATAAGTAAAAGATGCAATCTCACCTGCGAATTTAAAAAAAAAATTACAGCTCGTTACTCTGTCGAGGTATTTTTTTTTTCATAACTTGAATTCGAATCATTTGTAAAAATCTAAAATTGCAGAGTTGTTTGGAATAATCTAACTAAACTATCTGCAAATTTTCAAGTCTTAATTCGCGAAAACGAATTCGAATTTTGAAGTCAAAGTTCGTGTATTTAAAAGTCAAAGAGTGTTCATCAGCAAAATTTGAGTTTTCAGTTTTAATTTAAGTTTAATTGATAATCCAGATAGTTTCTAATGTCTATTTGGAACCTTTTTCATGTTGAGATCTTTTTCTAAAACGTGACAAAAATCGAATGCATGCTTTGAGTTTATTTTTTTTTTACGAACACAGCAGTTTTTCTTTTTGTTTTATTTAAATTTTTTTTCTTTCTTTTTCTATTAATACAAACATGGTTAGTGATCGTTTATAATTATTTTGATGAATCAAAATCGTTATTAAGATGATATGAAATTGCTTCGGTCGATTAAGTCAGTATAATGTAGAAGATGAAATAAGAACTGGAAAGTAGGCGATATAATTAAATGGGTGAAGTTATATCAGAAAAACATGAATGGTGCAGTGGTCGCGAGTGTTAGCGGGAGAGCGTGAGGTCTTGAGTTCTAGCCTTGGCGGAGTCATTATTTTTTTGAACCGATTTACAAGGTAGTTTTCCTTGTTATTATTATTATTATTATTATTATTATTATTATTATTATTATTATTATTATTATTATTATTATTATTATTATTATTATTATTATTATTAATATTGTTATTATTATTATTTTTATTATTATTATAGTTATTACCATGATTGTTGTTATTGTTATTGTTATTATTGTTAATATTATTATTACAAAGTATTAATATTTAGGATTATTATTATTATTATTATTATTATTATTATTATTATTATTATTATTATTATTATTATTATTATCATTATTATTATTGATATAGTTAGTATTATGATTATTACCAATATCATAACTATAACTATATGTACTAGGAACATTATTTATCATTAATATATTTTATAAGAAGATTATTATAAATTATATCATTTTAGTACTATTACCATTATTATGATTACAATTATTATTATTAGCACTACAAGTATTATTAATATTATTCTTATTATTAAATTAGGACTACTAATATTATTATAATTGTGATTAGGGTTATTATTATTGTGTTCAATTATATATAAATGTGTTCAATTACAACTATGAATATTAATAAATATACAAATGATATAGGTTCGTGAATCCGAGGCCAACCCTGCATTGTTCAATTGTTCAATATAGTCATATGTATTTTTACTATAAAATACATTAGGTGAGTTTCATTTGCTCCCTTTTTAAATGCTTTTGCTATATATATTTTTGGGACTAAGAATACATGCGCTGCTTTTATAAATGTTTTACGAAATAGACACAAGTACTTAAAGATTACATTCTATGGTTGGATTATTAAACCGAATATTGCCCTTCAAGTCCGGTAACCTAAGAATTTAGGGAAATGGCCCCTGATTGAAGCGAATAATAAAGATAGATCTATGGACCTTGAAAAGTCCAATTTGGGGTACGAATACTTTAGTACTTCGAGATTATTATACAGACGAGAGGTTCTATTTTGGGGATATTCTATGTATTAAGTTAACGTCGGTTACCAGGTGTTCAATCCATATGAATGATTTCTGTCTCTATGCATGGGACGTTTATTTATGAGAACTGGAAATGAAATTCTTGTGGTCTATTAAAATGATGGAAACGATTATTTATGTTAAACTAATGAACTCACCAACCTTTTGGTTGACACTTTAAAGCATGTTTATTCTCAGGTATGAAAGAAATCTTCCGCTGTGTATTAGCTCATTTTAAGGATATTATTTGGAGTCATTCATAGCATATTTCGAAAGACGTTGCATTCGAGTCATTGAGTTCATCAGGATTATTATTAAGTCAAATATAGTTGGATGTATTATGAAATGGTATGCATAATGTCAACTTTCAATGAAAAGAAAGTTTGTCTTTTAGAAACGAATGCAATGTTTGTAAAATGTATCATATAGAGGTCAAATACCTCGCGATGTAATCAACTATTGTGAATCGTTTATAATCAATATGGACTTAGTCCGGATGGATTAGGACGGGTCTTGAAATGAAACATGATGATTCACAGATCATATCATCATCATGTGTCATGTCACACGACTCTTTCATTATACTTAACCTCTAAGCATATCACGGAAATATTTCCTTGATATTTTTGTTCTTTCGTAATTCCAACAGTTGATAATAATTGGTGCTAATACATTTTCTTTCTGATTAGAAGATTTCCTTAAATCTCTTGAATTCCGGAATTCAACTAAGACAACGTCAAAAGTTAAGACGAACCTCTATTTACATCATTTCACTCTTTTATGATAGCTTCACTCGTACTCTTCGAGTAACCAAATTGTTTTATCCATATTACTCAATGATGATAAAACTCTAATTATCAACTCAAATTCGTTATAAAAACATTCTTATTGTTAGCCATGATGACCTCGATTAAATTTCGGGAAGAAATTTCTTTAACGGGTAGGTACTGTGACGACCCAGAAATTTCCGACCAAATTTAAACTTAATCCTTATATGATTTCGAGACGATAAGCAAAGTCTGTAAAGTTGAGTCTCAAAAAGTTTGAACTATTTTCATATATTCATGTGATCTTCGACTGTCCCCGATGATTCACGAACCATTGCTTGTAAATATGTGGATATATATAAATATGTGTATATCTAAATATATGTATAATATATATATAATAACTTGAACATTAATAAACTATTATATACATTTATTATTATAAATAAATATGTACAATAAAATACATTGTAATAAAAACTATTATTTTATATGTATATTTCTTGTATATATATATTGTAATATTTAATTTAATTATTTAATATATATTTATGTGCGTAGTAAATTTTGTTATTTACAACTGTTTATATATATACATAGTGTATATTAAATATAATTAATTTTGAGCTTAAATGGTAAATGTCTGTAACTTTCGGTTGACGTTTAATTATTTTTAAAATAGGTCTAATATATATATATATATATATATATATATATATATATATATATATATATATATATATATATATATATATATATATATATATATATATATATATATATATATATATATATATATATGAAGTTTTAAAATAAAAGTTGTTCCAAAATTTGATTAAAAAGATAGTAGTTTTGATAAATATTTTTTTTACCTTTTCAATCTAAGTTTTTGTACTCCGTATATATAAATTGGAACAGAAAAGAAATAATTATTGAATCTTTTTGATCAGGTTTCAAACTGGTAATGACTTAAATAAATAAATGGACTTAATTTTAAAATATGAGTTTTTTTCTGAATTAAATTATCCGTAACTGTTTAGCAATGGACACACCCCGTGAAAACTGTCGGCAGATATTTTCACTGATGGCTGTTATGTTTCTTTCACATGTTCTTAATTATTATTAAATTATTATTATTAATTATTATATTATTATTAATCTTTAGAGTTATATTATATATATATATATATATATATATATATATATATATATATATATATATATATATATATATATATATATATATATATATATATATATATATATATATATATATATATATATATGTATGTATGTATTATACACATACATAGATATATGGAACCCGGCTCCATCTTCAACCTTGATCACTAACCCGACACCACCACTTTCCACCACCTCATCGGCCGGCCACCGCTAACCCACCTCCGTTACACACATACAGGAACCACCATCACCTTACGAACCTTCACGAACTCTTCATCTATATAGATACATACACATGTACACCACCTTGATCATCATCATCATGAAGCTATCCACCACCATTCACCGCCACCTATCTATCTATTCTCTCTTTCCCTTCTTATTTAACGAGAACCCAAATCAACAACCATTACCTTGTTTTCATTCTATTCACCAAACACATTTTTTTTTCTTTTTCTTTCCATTCCTGTACAAAAACAATCACAATAGCAACACCACCACTTCCGGTTCACAACATAAACTTAACCGGAGTCCTCTCAGAATCAAAATGAATCATCTTGGCCAACTACATTCACTTTGTTATATTTTTTTATATATCTCAATGTATGTCTTGATCACTCCCGCTGTTAACAATTTGCTCGAGTATTCTTTAAACCATCATAAATATTTAGACTCTTATATCGTATACATCCTAGTCGTCTACACTAGCGCTCCTTGTACCACGGCCACGATCACCTATAGCCACACCACGTTTTCCTCCGGTGAACCATCACAAGCGCCACCCTCACTCCACCATAACCGCCGTGAAACACCACAAACCCAAACACCACCGGTTGTTGTCTCCTGCCTCCCTTATTGATCGAACACCATTAACGTTACTGCAACTACTATATTTTTTTTCTGTTTGAACCACCCAACCACAACACCAATCATGGAACACCAAGATTTCTAATTACTCGTTAACAAACCATCGATCAAACCCAAATAAACAACGATTTATACTGCGGTGATATTCTTTCGTATATGTTACTGTTCACGATTATTGTTGCCGCTACACTTATTTTTTTTTTTTTTTGTGTCGAACTATGCAACAAACCAAACCAAGGGTTGTTATTACTTGCGTTGGGATACAGGCCACAATTTTATGGATTTAAATTTGTGGGTCTTTTAATTTAATAGTTGGGCTGCCACGATTTGTTTTCCATTGGGCTGTGAACTTGTTTCTATAATTGGGCCGTAACCCTATTGATAAACTGACTGAACCGTGATCTTATTTGTAATATTGGTCGATGATTAAGTGAAGAAAAAGAAGAACACAAAAATAATTTGGGTTATATATATATATATATATATATATATTTGTCGTGAAATAAAATAGAAATAATGTGACAGAGGGATGGTGTGGTGATGTTAGGGGAAATGAGAGGTCGCGGGTTCGAGCCTAGGCCGAGGCAGTTTATTTTTTTTGAAGCTACTCCTATTAAGGTAGTATTCCTAGTATTAGTATTATTATTATTATTATTATTATTATTATTATTATTATTATTATTATTATTATTATTATTATTATTATTATTATTACAAATTATTGTAGTATTATTAAAATTATTATTTTTACAAACAAAAGATATTTATATAGAAATATATTTATTACATATATCATAAGTATATCTAATTTACTATTTTAATATAAAAATAACATATGTAGATATATATAACATTGGAAATAATAAATACATTAATATTTTTAACAAGTAATATATTTTTTAATATATATATATATATATATATATATATATATATATATATATATACTGGATTGGATACTATTACATGCTCATTATGTGTTTTAATATATATATATATATATATATATATATATATATATATATATATATATATATATATATATATATATATTACAGAAATAGGTTCTGTAACACCCCGTTTTTCCCCGTACATGATTTATAGGTTTAAAGTGTACGTATGACTAGTGGATGAAAGGTTCGAGACTTGTTCATGTGTTGAAGTTGTACGCGAGAAAAAGGAATCAGGAAGGGGATGGTGTCGCGGCGCGACAAAGAGGGCCGCGGCACGGCGTTTCGAAGAAATCCAGACCAGAAGTTCGTTTATAAATGATCCCAGTTCAAGGCAATCGTCGCGGCACGACGAATTAGGCCCGGTGCGGCAATACGGGTAAACTGGTGCCGGTTTTGTGTAATTTTAAATGAGGAGCAAGGGCAATTTGGTTTTTTCGCGTTTGAGCCAGATTTGAGGATTTAACCTCATCCATTCATTTCATTTCTCATTTTAATTTCCCTTTTCTTTTCATTTTTCCTCTCAAACTCAAACACCCATTTGATTTCAAAAGGATTTTTAGAAAGGAAGGATTGAGAGTTGATCTTTGGCGTAGTTGACAAGTGTGTTCTCCTCGTTCTTAGCTACACGGTGATACTAGTGGTAAGCTCTAACTCCGAATTTCATTTTCGTGTTCATCATTCAAATTTGAGGCTTTTGGCTTGTTTGTTCATAGATGGAACCCATTTAGTTGTTAATTGAAGATTAACACCAAGATTCGGGTTTATAAGTGTTAAAGGCGGGTTTTGGGTTGGTTAATGATTTAACCATGTTTAAGACTTGTAAAGGGTGTATAATCACTAGCATTAGTGATTATTGGTGTTTTAGAGACTTTTAGGGTTCTCGTGTTTGACTAATTTTGACTAGAGTCAAAATTAGGGTTTGACGATGATTGTGACCCGAATGTTGATTCGATGAGGTTTGTAAACTCATAATGGATTAAGTTGAAGTATAAAACCGAGTTAAACATGTTTTGGTGTCAAAACTTGTAAATGGTGAGATTTTGACCTTATGGGTCAAAATTAGGGTTTATGGGCGATTTTGAGAACGATAAGTGTTTAACACTTGTGTTCGGGTTTAATTGGCATATTAGGACCATTATCACTTGTGTTAGTGATTATTGGTTAGTTTGGGCGCGGTCTGTACTTGAAGGTGCATTTGGGTCGAATTTGCACTAAGTGTCAAATTGGGTTGGTTTGTAAATCCAATCTAAGTGTGTTGTTGAATTTGTGATAATGGAATAGGTACTTTCCATTGACGAGTTGTGGGTTACTTGAAATCATTCTTCAAGGCGACAAGGTGAGTGTTAATATCCTATGTGCATATGTATGTGTAGGATGGGTGCGGGTTGGGTGAAGTGGTTCTCGGTCATAGAGCTCACTTCACATATAGGTGGATTGATGGAACTTGTTTATAGGTCCAATTGGCACGTTTGTGCGTTTTGGTTGACCACCTTTGGTGAGGTACACGCTTGTGTGTACGTTATCACATGTGGTTGTGATTTGGATGTTATAACCCCAATGGCGAAGGGTTGATATTGTTGTGAAGTGGATGACCCCGATGTGGTGGATTTTATAATCCCGTGACCGTGGGTTTTGATGTTGAGAAGTGAATCGCGTGTAGTTCGGATTCACGATGACTCGTGTAGTTCGGTCATCTTATTGGAAGTGAGTCTCGTGTAGTTCGGACTCATGATGACGCGTGTAGTTCGGTCATCTTATTGAGGAAGTGATCTCATGTGTTTTCGGATTCACTAAGGCTCGTGTAGTTCGGCCAATCTCGATGTTGTGAAGATAGTAATCTCGTGTGGTTTCGGATTACTAAGGCTCGTGTAGTTCGGCCAATCTTCATTGTGGCGTTTGGTATTCGGTAATGGATTAAGGGGTTAACCTTATTCGTTTTATATTGTTGTATATATATTAATGTAATGTTGTGTTGTAGCTAACCCTCTGGGTGTAGCTTATTGGCGTTGTTCACATCGTCGTTGGTGAACTTATACTTTGTTGATATCTTTAGCTTGTTGCTTAGAGATCGTACGGTATGCTTAGTGTAGTTGCCTTATACATGGATGCTTCGGTATGCGGTATTTGATATTTGTGTGGCGTGTCCATTTTATACATATATATGTATGTAGTATATTATCATTCACTAAGCGTTAGCTTACCCTCTCGTTGTTGATATTTTTATAGGTTCGCATGCTTGGCGGCTCGGGTAAGCCTGGGGATTAGAGATCTTGGCTAGGTTGCTTAGAAGATCTTGCTTTTGTATTCGATTAGGATTTGGGTAGCGTAGTCCCAAATCACCATGCTCGTTTTGGTTGGAAACTAAACTAGTCAGGTCGTATTAAATGTTTTAAGGTTTATTAAACCTTCTATCGTATTAAAGATGTTTATGGAAACACAATTGGGACCTAAAGTGTTATTTAAAGCGTATTAAAAGGAAAAAAATTTATGGGCCGTTTTTAATACGGGTTGGGTTGTTACAAGTGGTATTAAAGCATGGTCTAAGGGATTTAGGCGACTTGAGATAGGTGCCTAGACTTAGACTTTTGTGTGTGCTTATTTGTTGCGGGACTTGTAGGTGAACGGGTCGGAACGGGTTATAGTTAGTGCCTTGTTTGTAGGTGGACTAACTAGGACTTTTGGATTGTGTTGTGATGCTATTCCCTTGCATGTGTTTATATCGCGTGGAATCGTCGTTGTGTTGGTTATATCATCGAGCGAGGCGGTCGTTGTACTAACAAGTTGAGATGACGTGTGTGCGTAATAAGGACTTGCAAACCTTATTACGGGTGCAAATATTGTCTAACAAGTGATGTACGACGAGTGTTGAGCAAGATGGGGCGGTGTTATGCATGTTGCTTTATACGTTTGTGGACTAATCATTTTGCATTCTTTAGAATGACGACGTGAAACGAGATCGAGACGAATGACGAGGAGTTTAACTCTAGAGTTGCGGCCGCCGTTGCGGAGCAAATGAGTGCGTTTTGAGAAGAAATGGATAGGAAGTATTCCGAATTTCGGGGTAGTAGTGAAATGGAGCGTTGTCTTAAGAGCTTCATGAGGACTAAACCCCCGATGTATGAGGGGAAACCGGATCCTTTGGTAAGCACAACTTGGATCTCGAATGTCGAAGGGTGTTTTCGTACTATTGAATGCCCTCCTGAGAAGAAGACGAGACTCGCTACTAGTTTGTTGCGGGGTAGGGCGAAGGATTGGTTGGATGGAAAGATTGATCTTGTCGGTGGCGAAACGTTTATGGCGTTATCATGGGACGGGTTTAAGAAGGAATTCTTTGAGGAGTTTCGGACTTCAGCCGATTTGTCGAAAATGCGTAATGAGTTACGAAATTTGCAACAGGGTTCTATGGATTTGAATACTCTCAAGACGACCTTTATGGCGAAGGCTCGTTTTTGCCCGGAGTATTTGGGGAATGATAATTTGTTGATGCAAGATTTCTATCGAACCTTGAATGATGACTTGAAGAATAAGATTAGCCGGGGTCACGCAAAATCGTTTGCAAAATTATTCGCCGTGGCTAGAGGTTTCGAGTCGTATACGCGATCAAAGATTGGTGAACCTTCAAGTGAGAGAATGGTTGTTTCGTATGATGCTCCGAGTAAGAGGACTAAGGGTTCGAGTGTGAGCACAGGTGGTACGCGGACGGGTATACCGGATTCTAGTACGTCTCGATGTTACAATTGTGGCGTGAGGGGTCACAAGTCGTGGGAATGTTCGGTGTCAAAGGGTGATGGCATGGTGTGCTTCAATTGCCAAGAAGAAGGACATCGTAAGTCGGAATGTCCCAAGTTAGCGGGGACGGGTGCGGCAGGAGACGTTAAGGTATGTTTCATTTTAATAAATATGTTCTTTGATTATTTATTAAGTGCCGTTGAATTTGAGTTTGTAAATGCCTTGTGTTGTGCATATTGTTGTTATGGGTGACGTTCCTAATGGAAGTACCCTATGGTGATGTTGTGATTAATGGGCAAAGGGCGTAATACTTGGTGCAACCAAACATTCCTTAGTATTTGGGAGATGTTTCTACCAAGCCATGGAAATGGGTTTTGGTGTTCGATTGTTAAGCGCGTGTTCGCTATAGTGTGGAAGTTGATGAACCATGAGGTTCGTCGGGTGGTTGGAAAACCTTGAGATTGAGTGTTTTGGATCTCGATATATGTTGGTAATGGAGTATATAAGACGCGACATTAGGTGCCTCTTTTATACCTACTAGCGTGGAGTTCAACTCCGATTGTGTTGTGGTTACATCGTACTTAGGGTACCGGAGTGAAATCCTTAGGTACATGAGTGACTAGGTGGAAATTGACAAACTAGAGCAATTGGATGATTGCGAGGGTGTGGTTTGTGTAATCGTGGTACACTTTTTGTTCGAAGTGTTTAAGGATTGATTGAAATCTTTCGTATGCTCAAGGTTGGAGCAAGTTATGGTAATGGGTCGTGTGAACCTAATTTTTGGTAAAGTCTACCTTTGGTAGC